>NC_083463.1:9972812-10012812 GCF_030014155.1 Tachysurus vachellii
GGTTCAGAAAAAGAAACAAGAATAATTGAAAAAAAAAAAACGAGACAAATTTCAGCAAAAAACATCATCAGGAAACGTCACTGGCAACCGAAAACACATGATCGCTGTCCGGAAATGCTGACTTCTCAGTTCACAATGCAGAGCTCAGTTCACATCTGTTCACACACACATGCACACTGTGATCATTTTATTAAACATTAATCATTATAGTAAGAGTATACCTGGAGGATAGCGATATTTGTTTAACATTTGATCCTTTTACCTATTATCACACTGCCAAACACACACACAGCCACAGTCCCACACACAGTCCCACACACAGTCCCACACACAGTCCCACACACAGTCCCACACACAGTCCCACACACAGTCCAACACACAGTCCAACACACAGTCCAACACACAGTCCCACACACAGTCCAACACACAGTCCAACACACAGTCCAACACACCCCTTCAATACCCATTCGTTGATTTTCTCAGAAGGTCAAATTTCCTTGGACAGGTTATGGCAGAAACAGCAATGCACTTAACCCTTATATCGTGTTTTTTCATATCAATTATTTAAAGCTGTATTTTAAATAATCACCATATTAAAGAGAAAAAAATGGATCAGATGAGAACAGTCACAGAGAGACTGGTCTTCTACATTAGCTGCTGTCTGGCAGTGTTCCAAGCTCCTGCCACGTGCTCCTTCCTGCAGTCACCTTCCTCCAGCATCAGGTACTCACTACCTCCTCCTCCTCACTCTCCACACACAAGCAGGCCTTTGTTCCACCTCAAACCTGCAGCTTCCATGGGCAGCCCTGCCCGGTCTGCTCCACATCTCCGTCTGCCCAGCACTAAGTGCCCCACCCTCAACACACACACGATTCATTACACTACCTTTACACCAAGATCCCACACAGAGCCGTGTGCTCCAATGCTTCATCTCCTCTTCCTTGTGTTGTACCGCATGTTTATTTTTAATTGCCTTAAGTCTTGCTCTGCTACCCAGTACATACTTTTCTATTAAAATGTACTACATCTGTTTGTGTTTTGTCTTTGTACTGTTTAATGTGTGCTTGTATATTATCCTGCAGGTTTAAGGCAAAACACACAACAGAGTGAAGTTGATTATTTTCCAATTAATAAATAACATCCACAAAACTAGTGAGTTCCTGTTATCACTTGGCAGGAAACCGCAAAGCACAAAGTTTGAATTCTGAAAACTGTCACATTTCGGGAATAGTAAAGGACCAGCTTTACTTCGAACTGCTCCAAAAATGATAAATCAAGTTAATTTATTTAAATATCTTTTTATAGAAAATATCAACAATCTCATACTACGCTTGTTATTACCTTCTGACCAATCCCACTTACCTATTTATTTATTTTAAAATGCGCTCACTGAATCATGGTGAAATGCATCCTCACGCCGTCTAGCCACTTCTGACTCACCACCTATTCTGTTGCTTCTGCTGTCATGCGGATGCTCTGGTTAAGTCAGTCGACTCATTACAGCCCTGACTTACAGACCCAGATGCTCTCATTAGGAAGGAAACAAGTCTGTCTGTCACATTAGACTCAAACCACAGCTGAGGGGGAAAAACTGTACAACATCCAGGACCTGATTAGATATACAAAGCGTCTGTCCATGTTTCTTTCTGTAAATAACCGTACGAATTTAATTTTGGATTCAGTTCATACAAGTCAAATAAGTTCATGACTATAAGTAAGAGATAAATCCCAACAGAACACATTATATTAGAACAATAATATGTTAATGCTATTTACAGTTAATTCTGTTACAACAGAACATACACAATGTTTTATTTCTTTTGAGCAAAATGCTGTGCCTTTTAACCATTTATAGTTACATTTAATATTATTTTATAACAGCAATTATTTTATATTTTATAACAGCAAGTTACCCGAAACCCACAAAGGTTTCACCCACAGAGGAAAACCTGCTGACTGTTCGAAACACTTTTCTGACACTGGTCCATAAATGTTAGTGTGTATATATGTGTATATATGTGTATATATATATATATATATATATATATATATATATATATATATATATATATATATATATATATATATACACACACACGCTATATATGTATATATGTCCGCTCTTACGAAGTGTCTCCATATACTCAAACACACACACACACGACAAAGCGTAAAAAATATAATAAAATAAAAAATATAATATAATATATAAAAATATAATATAAAAAATATAATATATATAATTAGCACAACCACTGCAGAACCACAGACAGACCCTCGTCCTAAATAAAATCAGAGCAGGGATGGCAGCTCCATTCTGGAAGCCTCTTGAGTTGGGTTCTATCTAAGAGATAAGCGTGCTCACAGGGACGCAGGAAATAGTTAGGAATTTGCTGCCTGATAGCTCTGTTTTTCAAACTACACTTTTCAGCCCTTCTACCGCCCTCCTCTCCCTCTCTCTCTCTTGCCTTGACTCTCTCCTCTCCACTGGTGCATCCTCTTCCTGAGGTGGAGTCTCCTTTTCCAGAACACCATGTCACACACACAAATACACATTTGTTTTTGCCCCATTTCAGGACATAACACATTTTTAAGGTATACTATATTCTATATACGGTATAAATACAATACAAAATGTTTTCTACTTAAAAAACGTTTTTCTCTTTCAAATTTGATGGAATTATGCCAACAGTACATCTTTTATTTATTTATGTTTTCTTAATGTGGTCATCATCTTGCTGGGTACCTGTTTTTGTCTGGTTTTTCAACACAGTCAGGTCCTGACAGCTCAAAAAAAGAAATTCATTAATTAAAAAAAGAGGTGAAAAAAGGACACGTTTGTCATGCAATCCCTGTGAGATTAACCATAGCAACCATAAGAGTATTTTTTTAAATGAAAGCTTTTTCCCCCCTCGTGAAGACCAGCCAAATGTCTCCACAGTGTCAAACTGTCAGACATTCCTACCCCTGTGGTGACATCTGGTCCCCACTAACATATAAAAATGTCGCTGTCCCACACCCACTCACTTACACACTCACTCACCCACACACTCTCACCCTCAGACACACACACACTCTCACCCTCAGACACACACACACTCTCACCCTCAGACACACACACACTCTCAGACACACACACACACTCTCAGACACACACACACTCTCAGACACACACACACACTCTCAGACACACACACACACTCTCAGACACACACACACACACTCTCAGACACACACACACACACACACACACACACACACTCTCAGACACACACACACACTCTCAGACACACACACACACACTCTCAGACACACACACACACTCTCAGACACACACACACACACTCTCAGACACACACACACTCTCAGACACACACACACTCTCAGACACACACACACACACACACTCTCAGACACACACTCTCAGACACACACACACACACTCTCAGACACACACTCAGACACACACACACACACACACACTCTCAGACACACACACACACACACACACACACACACACACACACACACACTCTCAGACACACACACACACACACTCTCAGACACACACACACACACACACACACACTCTCAGACACACACACACACACTCTCAGACACACACACACACACACTCTCAGACACACACACACACACACTCTCAGACACACACACACACACACTCTCAGACACACACACACACACACACACACACTCTCAGACACACACACACACACTCTCAGACACACACACACACACACTCTCAGACACACACACACACTCTCAGACACACACACACACACACACACACTCTCAGACACACACACACACACACACTCTCAGACACACACACACACACACTCTCAGACACACACACACACTCTCAGACACACACACATACACACTCTCAGACACACACACACACACTCTCAGACACACACACACACACTCTCAGACACACACACACACACACACACACTCTCAGACACACACACACACACTCTCAGACACACACACACACTCTCAGACACACACACACACACACACACTCTCAGACACACACACACACACTCTCAGACACACACACACACACACTCTCAGACACACACACACACACACACTCTCAGACACACACACACACACACTCTCAGACACACACACACACACTCTCAGACACACACACACACACTCTCAGACACACACACACACACACTCTCAGACACACACACACACACTCTCAGACACACACACACACACACACTCAGACACACACACACACACACACACTCTCAGACACACACACACACACACTCTCAGACACACACACACACACACACACTCTCAGACACACACACACACACACACACACTCTCAGACACACACACACACACTCAGACACACACACACACACACACACTCAGACACACACACACACACTCTCAGACACACACACACACACTCTCAGACACACACACACACACACTCTCAGACACACACACTCTCAGACACACACACACACACTCTCAGACACACACACACACACACACACACACTCAGACACACACACACACACACTCAGACACACACACACACACACACTCAGACACACACACACACACACACTCTCAGACACACACACACACACACACTCTCAGACACACACACACACACACACACACTCTCAGACACACACACACACACACTCTCAGACACACACACACACACACACACACTCAGACACACACACACACTGTAAACACCACCAAAACCGATGAGACGTGAGGGTTTAAGCAGGCCCTGTCCACTGCTGCTATTTTAAGAATGCTCCACTATGAGGTAAATGTCGCTCCTTCTGCTTCACTGAACTGAATAATACACACAATTACATAATTTACTCACTCTAAATTGCACTGTCCATAAAAACAAGTCAAAATTTTATTGTCGGTAGTATGAGTGTGAGGGAAAATTAGCAAGTACATTGTTGCATTGCTTGGGCTCCAAGATCGTGTGCTATCAACACACAGCATTTCGGGCTCACGATGTAAACAGTTCCACATTTAGCCCTATTAGTTTCTGGGATCCTAGTATACTGTGGTTTCTATATGGAAAGTGGTGGTGTTCTACAATGTAAAGGTGGTCAGCTGGCACAACAGAGGAATGGAGCAGCTTTTTAGGTTTGCTGAATGCATTGGCTGCTATATTCAAAAAAAATGTACAAAGAAAACCGGTACACATCTCTTCAAAACCTGCTAGCTTAACCCAGTTTAACCCGAATTTGACGCATAGTTAATGCTAAATCAAAGATGTGCTGCTTTATCTTTAACACTGCAGATGGCAGCTAACTGTGTAACAATGTATAGTGAATAGGTTATTTAAGTGCATTAATGCACATACAAATGAAAGAAGAAAAATAATAATAATAATAAATAAATAAATATATATACGCACACACATATTATATGTATATCTACACATACACACACACGACTCGTTGTTGCCCTAGACATTCTCATCTTAAAAAACATCTGATGTAGCATGTTGTGTTTGTCATAAAGTCAGCAAGTTTCAGCTATCAGCTGTTTTCTCTCACTGCACTGCACATAAACCGTGTGTGTCAGGCTAGCTTATTTATTCAGATATATACATGATGTTTGCTTTGCATTGCACTTTATGTTGCACATTAATGTTTCAGACCAGTAATAGTTCAGAAAAGCAGAGCATAGTGTAAAGAAACAGGTAGTACGATTCAGAACAAACATCCTGCACTATAGTTAAAGCACTGAATTGTATGGAACCACAGTGCTGTATGAATACACACCGATCAGTTACAGCATTAAAACCGCATGCCTAATATTGTGTCAGTCCTCACTGTTCTGCCAAACCTGCTCTGACCTGGCAAGACATGGACTCCTTAAGATCGCTGAAGGTGTGTTGTGGTATCTGGCACCAAGATGTTAACAGCAAATCCTGCAAGTTGTGGGGCCTCCCTGTTTTGGCCTTGATCGTCCAGCACATCTCAATCTGACTGAGATCTGGGAAATTTTGAGGCCATGTCCACACCGCAGACACTGTCATTTTCCTCAAACCACTTGTTTTGCTGTGTGACAGAGCGCATCCTGCTGAATGAGGCCATTGTCATTAGGGAATACTGTTGCCATTAAGGGGTGTACTTGGGCTGCAGTAACATTTAGGTAGGTAGTGTAGTAACATCCAAATGAATGCCAGACTGTAATGTTTCCCAACAGAGAATATGGTACACGGAGTACTGGAAACATCAGACAAAGTTTTGGTGATATTCTTACCCAATTGTCTATCCATCACAACTTGGCCCTCAGTTACTCAGATCCTCTCACATGCAGATTTCAACTTTAAGAACTGACTGCTCACTTGCTGCCTAATGAATCCCACCCCTTGATAGATAATCCATGTTATTCCCTTTACCACACGAGTGGTTTTAATATTATGGCTAATATTGTTAAATAAAAACACTTTGGAAAAGTCAACAGGTTTGTGCCCTATTTGTCTGCCCAGACACAATCATCTTATCCACAACTAGTCAGGATTCTAGCCCTGCTGTGGTTTTAAATTCAGCTCCCTTCCTTGTGTCTATTGATGTGTAGTTGTTGCTTTCCTTGCTTGTTGTTTTCTGTTGCTGCCTGACAGCTTCCCTTCTATCCCACCCGGAGTGTATGGTCATAAACATGCCACTGAAATGTCAATGGGATTCGTTATCTTGGCTGTTGTTATGACAACCTGTGCCCCAAATTGCATCCTATTCTGAAGTACATATTTTAGATGGGTTTGCATATGAAAGCAATGTAATATAAACAATACACTAAAACAGAATAGCATTTGGGGCAGCTTTAGTTTGTTCAGTCTGCCGCTGACGTTGCGTCACATTTTGTTACAATGCCTCCACTGTTTTGACTGTTATTGCGCCATGTGAATGAGTAGCAGTAATTTCCAACGAGACTCAAGCTCAACATACCGAATCAGAGCAGAACAATGTGCCTACACAAAAAAAAGCTTTTTTCTGTGCAGGCATACTCTGTAAAATCAAACACAGCTTTGCACTTCACACAATTCACATTCAACAACTCTGATTTTCAGTGATTTTAAGGGTCACAGTTCCTTAACACAACGTCTCCGTGAAGTGTCTCATTGGAAAGTCCAATAGATGATCTATGTAGCTGAAAACTACACAAAAGAATGCAAGCGCTGGAGTGACTTTAGATGTCAGTTTGAAATCTCAGGCCAGAGAGCCACTACTGGGTTTCTGAAAGTGCCTCTCAGTTTTGTTTTGTTTTTTTAAAACAGTACGGGGTGGACATAACTAGCAGACCGAGCACCCAGGACAGGATGAGTGCATGTCTGAAGGAAAAGTGCATTATAAATTATAGTAAACAGCTTGACATATTTAATTCCATTACCTTCTACTTTTTACCCAAGTCAGTGAGGTTTCCAGACAACCAAACCATGGACTAGCTGATTAAGCATGACCAGCCCTTAAATCAGACACCAGCATTCATCAAATAAATACAGGTTAATGTACCCAGTCTGAAGCCAGAATGCTTTAATCTTACTAAAGCCAATGTGCCCAGAGACACAATATGTACAGGAACACTAACATACAACGTAGTGCAAATACACTGGAAATTAAAGAAACATTTCAGGGGAAGTTCCAAAGAAAGGGAAGGAGAAATAGTTAAAAGAGGGGTGACTTGTACATCCATTCCTCATGCATGTGTATGTGAAAAACTTACTCTTGTAGCGTCTCTACTCCCATTTCCTTGAATTGTAGCTCCTGTCTCATCTGGGCCAGCTCCTGCTTGAGCCTAGAAAGCTGGAATTAAACAAACACACATTATATATTTTTATATATATATATATATATATATATATATATATATATATATATATATATATATATTTTATACACACACCCACACACACATAAAACACAGAGAGAGAGAGAGAGAGAGAGAGAGAGAGAGAGAGAGAGAGAGAGAGAGAGAGAGAGAGAGAGAGAGAAGGGGGGGGTGCACACACAAACTGGAATAATTTTACACAAATACACACATTTGAGACTTCTGTCATTAAGGTGGGGGGGATCTTAGGAAGCAGAGTCATCACTAAGCAGAAAGGTCTCACACCAACACCCCTAACACACACACACACACACAGGAAGAGGAAGCGGCCCTGCCCACACATACACACCCTCAAAAACACATTCCAGCAGTACCCTAGCTATCCAATGTGAGCGCTGCCTCTGCAGAGATCTTCAGGATAAATATTTCAGCAGTAAAGTAAGAAGGAAGTGCTACAAGCTAAACGGTACTCAAAGAGTCACTATATATTTGTGATACATGCAATAACTTCAATCACAATTTTGATGAGGACTAACCAGTCACAAAACACAGACAACACACAAAAAACACACAGCCAAATACAAACTTGGCACACAAACAACACCCCTCCACACACAGATTATAGATATATATACGCACACACACATACACACACATATATGGCAAACACACACAAAAGGCCCCAATCTCTTCCCAAACAGGCCCCTTCTAGGGGTGACGTCTGAGCCATTGTTCTCTGAGGAGAATGACTTACCCGCTCACGCCTACAGGCGATTTCCGCTTTAATTTGGTCAGGGTCATATTTTGCATTTGAAGACGAGCCAGAGTGTGCTGCAAAAACACAGAAAAAGTAAGACAGTAAAACAGACCGACAGGATGAGCATGAGAACATATAGGAAGCAAGGTAAAGCACTGAAATTCAACTCCATTCTGCTCTGGCTGTCCCCCAAATGCAGAAAGAAGAAAGCAGGGTGATAGTGTCCTGTGATTCAAGAGCGTTTGTGCTCATTTTCTTCTTTCCCTCCATATGCATTTATCTCTGACAGTTGCAGTGTGGAAGTGCATTCCTGACATACCCCTGAAATCCAATCAAGCATCAACAATAATCAAAAACCTTGGGATTATTTCCTGATAAGCTTTTGATTACAAGAAGTTGGTACGTCTGTACTGTAATGCGGGATGTATGCAAAACAAATGATTTCATTCTCTCACCATCTTTCCATGCTGTCAAGTGAAAGATCATACAAGAGGTCTTTTTGCTTGTTTGTCTGTCTAAAGTAAGCCGTAAAACAACTGGGCTGTTAAAGGAAAATAATCAAGTAATCGTAAAATAATCCAGCTGTCAACACCTGTTGTCTTGATTATTTTTCTCTAAGACAACACTTCCTGAAAGGACACATTCTGAGTACGCCACAGGAATCTGCCAAAGCTAATAACGACGTATTATTAAACGCCACATCATACCTTTTATCCAATTACAGTTACAATTAATGTTGCGAAATGCCCATGAATCACACTAGTACCTGTTATTACATACACTTTGACTGCTAAGGCATTACCATAGCGACAATAACAATAGAATGAGCGCATGAATGTGGGCCTGTGATTTGCCTCGAAGCAGACGCTACCGTTATAGAAAATTAATCAGCACCTTCTCACTAAGCGGATTTAAGCTTTCAATGGTGCAACGGAAGAAATTTGTTTGTCAAATGAGGCTGGTCGAGACGGACGCCTTCAGAGCTGCATAACAAATAACACAACTGGCTAAATGAGTCTCCTAATCTGTGTTCTAAATGCAGCTTAAGTTTATTTACACCTGCACTTTTATTTTGGATCATCTCTAATCCAGATACAAGTCTGATACTCAGGAAGAATAAAAAGATCAAGTGAAAATGGGGCCAATCGAATATCCGAGGGGTTAAAAAAAAAAAAAAAAACCTGGTGAAAATGAACTTTTCTGCAGTAGAATTGCAACACGGAGGAATACAACATGGCTCAGTTTAGCTGTATGATAGATAGCAACCTTAGGAATCCTGAATCATTATGCATTTGGAAAAAAGGCTTTATATAATGAATGAGTGCAATAACCCTGTTTGGCTCTTAACTGAGAGAATAACCATTAATAATTTATTAAATATGAAATGTTTATCAGTTTATCTCTACTCTGGACCTTCACTGCTACAGAAATCAGTAAAACAGCTGAGTCTAAAACATATGTAACGAGGAAATTGCAAATAACCCAAAAGGTAAATTTATCACTTCAGATTAAAAAAAAAAATGCACTTAAACACAAAAAAGTGTGTATTACATCTAACTTCATATAAAACGCTTAACACTCATAGATTCAGTTAGAAAATGAAGGAATGTAGGGCAAACTGGTGAATGAAAAAAAAAGGCAAGGGTAAATGGGTAAGAGAAAGAGAAAGAGGAGGAGGAGGAGGAGGGGAAGGAAGGAAGAGGAAAAGGAGTGAGAAAGAAAGAGAGGAAGGGAGGAGGTCAGAGAAGCTGAGATGAGGAAACGGACAGGATCTACCAGTCAATGAGTTATAGGGCACTTAAATTAAAACGCCCACAGTACAACTGCCTCGTGTGTGTGCGCGTGTGTGTGTGTGTGTGTGTGTGTGTGTGTGTGTGTGTGTGTGTGTGTGTGTGTGTGTGTGTGTGAGAGAGAGAGAAAGAGCTCTCACAGCTGGTGACAGAGCGGTTGTCGTCCTGGCTAAGTTGGTTGAAGAGCTGCATCTCCTGCTGCGCCAGCTCCAGTCTCTGCTGCTTGATCAGGTACATCTCCTTCTTGGCATTGAGGGCCTCCTGTGCCACCACCAGATACTCCTTCAGCATTCGCTCCTGCTCCTGGCGCCATTGCGTCCGTGGGTTCTCTATCTGCGTAGTTTCTACGAGAACAGCAGCATTGGAATTCATCTGAGAATCATGAACACGCTTCAAAGTTGCAAGTTATGTTACCCAGATCCTGTATAATGCCTGGGTATTGACTGATTAGTACATAAATCATGTTCCCTCAGGTCCAGTCTATAGCTCACACACTCATCCCTTTCCCTTTATTCTTTACAGCCTCATTACAGAACTAATGACAAGACTGCCTGAACTATATTCAAATCCCATTTCATAAACACAAAGAAGAAATTTAATTAACCAAGTAAGATTACTCTTAAAGGGAATTTAACAAGGAAAATAGATGCATTAACGTGCACTAATCCAAAACAAAGCAAAGAGAATAAAGGTATAAAAAGGATTAAAAACTAAAACCTTGGTGAATACACTGTATACAACATATAAAGTATATATGAGTAGTAAAATGTGAAAGGGTCTGCATTTGATTGTTTGGGACATCACATTCTACATTTAGATAATGTAGAAGATAGTATAAGATTAGATACCAAATTATGGTACAAGATTAGATACCAGATTATAGTACAAGATTAGATACCAGATTATGGTATAAGATTAGATGCCAGATTATAGTCTAAGATTAGATAACAGATTATAGTATAAGATTAGATAACAGATTATAGTATAAGATTAGATACCAGATTATGGTATAAGATTAGATTACAGATTATAGTCTAACATTAGATAACAGATTATGGTCTAAGATTAGATGACAGATTATAGTCTAAGATTAGATGACAGATTATAGTATAAGATTAGATGACAGATTATAGTATAAGATTAGATGACAGATTATGGTCTAAGATTAGATAACAGATTATAGTATAAAATTAGATAACAGATTATAGTCTAAGATTAGATGACAGATTATAGTATAAGATTAGATGACAGATTATAGTCTAAGATTAGATAACAGATTATGGTATAAGATTAGATAACAGATTATAGTCTAGGATTAGATAACAGATTATAGTCTAAAATTAGATAACAGATTATAGTACAAGATTAGATAATCTTATGGAGGAAAAAAAAGTTAATTAAAGGTTCTTCTTGAAGCACTCAAGAAACACTCGGGATAATTTACAACCCTTACGAGTACATCAAAACACAGCCAAATGCCCTTTCTGTCACAAGATATAAGCAAACAGCTGCAAATAATTACACATCATTTATAATCACACTGTATACACTTTCAAATTCAGTATAAAGATGAATCCTAATAGTGACAATGTTTGTATGTAGCTGAAATACAATTACAACAATTCCTTGTATTTATGTTATTGATGGGTAATGTCAGTATCATGGGCTAAGCTAATTGATATTAATATTGGAATGCTTAATGCCTAAAGTAGTTGAATTGCAAGTTTTCAGGGTTGAGACATTTGAGGCAATGCCATGATGGCTTCCTGCTCTGTCCTTCCTCGTTTGAAACAATGCGGCCTGTAAACGTTTGACCTCAAGTGGACATATGATATTTAATAAGAACTAATAACACACCCATAGAATAATAATGAAGTTTCCAAACTGAAGGGTTTTGTGTGTGTCATGAGGAAAAGGAAGAGTGCAGGAGTTAAACTCACTGTTTATATGGTCGATGTAGTAAACACCAATCTGCTGGTCATACACAACCTCCCAGCCCAGAGGAAGCTCATCACCCACACAGTCGGCAAACGTCAGGGGTTTTGTAATCCTACAGACGAGAGAAAGAGAGAGAGAGGGATATATAAGCATGTTTAAAAGATAGAGTGTACACACATTTTAATAAGCCTCTGCAGACAGACACAAAGGAAAGCTCAGTTAGCTGGTTAAAGTGAATCATTTCTAACTTGATGAAACACAGTCACAACGGAGCCTGCACAAACTTTTCCAGAGCACAAAACATATTTTTAACCCCATGTCACATTTTAACATGTCTACAAATCACAGCCACAATAAAAAATAAAGAAGAGTTTCAGCTGAAAAGGTTAGGCATTAGTGGAACAAAGCTGTACAGGCATCTGAAAAATCTGGAAAATTCCTCGCAATCTCTAATGAATGTATGTTCAGTCTGTTAGCGACTGCTGATCTCTTCACCCACGGGTCAGAAATGGGTGTAATAGACGCTCGGCAGGAAGAGGCTGCCCATAAACACATTCCAGGCAGAACAAAGCAGGTCTCCATCAGAGTAGCTGTGCTGTTACTCGACAGTAAAACCACAGCGCAGTGGCTTGCTGTTCTTCATCCACTGACAGCCTCCTGTTCTGTGTTTCCTGTGTTTGCCCTGGTTTAGATCTATTCAACAGGCAAATCCCATGTGGTAGAGCAGAGAAAATTCAATCAATCAATCAATCAAACAAACAAAGAAATCTGATGATGAGGAATGGTACTGGGCTGAAGAGTTTTGACTATGGCAGGAAAATGCTGAAATGTGTGTTTTCAAGATACAACGAGGCCTGTGGTGATATTACATAATTACCAGACCACACTTATTCTGCTCACTCATCACATTTTACATGTAGATCACAACAAACAAAATGTTAGCAGATAACCTCTAACAGACACCTGAACACACACCCAACCTACCTCCTCCTCACACACCCCGCAACCTCCCTCCTCAACACACACCCCCAACCACCTCCTCAACACACACCCCCTAATCTCCCTCCTCAACACATACCTGCAACCTCCCTCCTCAAGACACCCCCCAACCACCTCCTCAACACACATTTACAGCATTTAGCAGACGCCCTTATCCAGAGCGACTTACATTTTTATCTCATTTTTTTATACAGCTGAGCAATTGAGGATTAAGGGGCTTGCTCAGGGGCCCAGCAGTAGCCCAGTGGCACATCCTCCCACTAACACAACCTCCAACCTCAGCACACACCCCGCAACCTCCCTCCTCAGCACACACCCCGCAACCTCCCTCCTCAGCACAAACCCCGCAACCTCCCTCCTCAGCACAAACCCCGCAACCTCCCTCCTCAACACACACACCCCCCCCAACCTCCCTCCTCAACACACACACCCCCCCCAACCTCCCTCCTCAACACACACACCCCCCCCAACCTCCCTCCTCAACACACACACCCCCCCAACCTCCCTCCTCAACACACACCCCCCCAACCTCCCTCCTCACCACACACCCCCCCAACCTCCCTCCTCATCTCACCCCCCCCCAACCTCCCTCCTCAGCACAAACCCCGCAACCTCCCTCCTCAACACACACCCCCCCAACCTCCCTCCTCAACACACCCCCCCAACCTCCCTCCTCAACACACACCCCCCCAACCTCCCTCATCAACACACACCCCCCCAACCTCCCTCATCAACACACACCCCCCAACCTCCCTCCTCAACACACACACCCCCCCAACCTCCCTCCTCAACTCACACCCCCCCCCAACCTCCCTCCTCAACACACACACCCCCCCAACCTCCCTCCTCAACTCACACACGCCCCCAACCTCCCTCCTCAACACACACCCCAACACACACACACCCAACCTCCCTCCTCAACACCCCCCAACACACACACACCCGCAACCTCCCTCCTCAACACACACACCCCCAACCTCCCTCCTCAACTCACACCCCCCAACCTCCCTCCTCAACACACACACACACCCCCCAACCTCCCTCCTCAACACACACTCCCCAAACCTCCCTCCTCAACACACACTCCCCAACCACCTCCATAACACACACAAACCACCTCAACACACACAAACCTACCTCAACAAATAACATAGCTCAACATAAATAACTACGTGAACACAAAACTACATGAGCACAATTAGGCCATCCTTAAAAATATTTTGGTTTGCAGTAACAGTAAAAAAAAAAAAAAAAAAAAAAAAAAAAAAAAAAAAAAAAAGGGTCGGTAGGTAGGTCTATATTTTTTTTTCCAAGTTTCAGTGTAAAAAAAAAAAAGTACAGTTTTGGTGATGGTGATTACGTAGGTATGAATTTAAACAAATTAGCATATCGTGATGTCACTGACTGGGTCTTCAACCCGTGCCTTCGGTCGAACACTCCATTCACATTTCTGTTTTAAAAAGAGAAACATTGTGCAGAAGTATTATTTGCCGTTATGCGTGTGTGTCCGAAGCTGCAGTTGCTGTGTGACGCATTCCAAAAAAAAAAAACCTGGACGCGCTCCGAGAGAAGGCCGTTAGAATCAATTTCCTATTTTCGTTTTCAAAACTTGTGTTGGTTGGTCCAATCGATACGTGCAATAGATTTTTGAACAATAGAATTAGTTGTTTGAAGAGTGAAAAAAAAAAATTGGTCGGTCTTAACACAAATTTACAACCGGCGAGTCGGTCGGACTTAAATAAAAAAAAAATAAATTTTTGAGTCGGTCCTAAATTGACAGGGTCAGTCGTGTTACGGCAAACAAGAATATTTTTAATGATGGCCTTACATTGAATTAGAAATAAATGCTGTGAACACAAATCAGAAAATACCTGAGCTACCTAACCACAAATAAACAACATGAACAAAAATATCAAAACAAACGCAAACAAATTACATGGACATAACATTCATCACCGCAATGACCTCAAACCAAACAACTGATCCGTCATATAATCGTTGTTAAATGGTTTTTAGAGCAAATGTGTTTCTTATAAACTTGTTTCTTGTGTTTCTTCCAGACAATAAACATACTGCAGACATGGCGGCACGTTTTCTATGAAATGTCCGTCCATCCTAATCAGATCTACGGTGGATAAAATCACGGTGTTATGCTGCTGCATTTTCACTTCAGAGAATCAGGCTATCAGGCTTATGCACTATTTGACATCTGATTTTATAATGAATTGCTTTAATGATGTCGTTATGGGTCAGTCTGTTTGGGGACTTGCGTGTTGTGTACAACAAAAGCGTACAAGCCTACACACACAATTCAAGAGCTGTGCGCGTGGTAAGACGTGAAGTACGCATCTCCTGATCATACAATACATCTATTCGAGGCAAGATCAGGTAAAAAGTTGGAGAAAACTAAACTTTGGGACATTTGGCTAGGTTCGTAATTTCCTCTGTCTCGCAAACCAGGTGTGAAATAGCACTAAGTGTGTTACATTGAACTTTATAGTTGCCATGTGTGTTATTTCCCCCTCATAATTGAGCTACTTTTACTGCCAGAACAGTTTTTATTTTTTTACAGAAATTTTTTCTTTATTTCTGACCAAATGTGTAAAAAAATCTATAAAAACTATTTTAACTTTTCGGTGGAAGAGATATTTATGGGAATATCCTTAAGAGTATTACTACCTCTTGTCATTTTGTCTGCTTCTGTCAAGCAAATCTGGCCACCACAGTCAGCTACTAAAGCTACAAGAAGGGTGAGGGTTAGCATGTGCTTTCTCCATGATATATGAAGCCAGCCAACCGCATCTTGCTGAGCATGCTACAATATACGGCCAGAAGTTTGTGGACACCTAAACATCACATCCCTAACCTGCTGGAAACACAGTGATCTGGAATATCTTTGTATGATGTAGCAGTGTATAAAATTTCTCTTCACTGTAACTAAGAGTCCCGAACATGATCCGGCATGACAACGCCCCTGTGCACAAAGTAAGCTTTATGTGAAATCATGGCTTGTCAGGGCTGATGTGTCCTCAACCCCACTGAACGCCACTGGTTTTCAGCACAAACTGGAAAGCACATACTGGTGTGATGGTTGGGTAATGGAAAGAAACATTTGACTGTAGTATATGCCATAGTGCAGGACAGCAGAGTCAGAGGAACGTACTATACACGCTCTTCCTCATACGCAGACACCCACGATTGACAGGGAAGTGAGTATTCCATTTCCTGGACTCCTATACATGGAAAACACACAACCTAATTATAATCACTTTTATATGATGTAGCCACTTTGTTCAGTACTCGGCCACAGTCTTTTTATTAAACAAACAAACAGCACATGAGTCACATTCCTGCTCTTCCTAGTCTCTATGTAAAAAACGTAGACACACAGGCATCGATGGCATTTACATGACCTGAATCTAAATCCAACTCCTATTTTTATTCATGTCATAATTTAATGTTGCTTTTCAGCTAATTGCAATGGTGCAATAGACTCCGCTTCCAAATACGCACCCGTTCTTTGTGCAGCTACACAACTGTGCAACTCTCTTGATCTGAAGTATGACAGGATTACACACTTCAGAAAAACCTTATAAGCAAAAGGGTGCGATTAATTACAAAACACTCCTCGTCAGTGAGGATTAAATCCACTAAAATCGTTCAATCTAAATTAATAATAATAAAATTAAAAAAAAAAGAATAAAAATAAAAAATAATCGTGAGTAGATTATTAACCATAGCAATATTTATCCAAAGGCTCAAAGAAAAATAAAACCCTAGAAAAATAACTAGTCAGAATAAAAAATTCTCGGAACTGAAAACGAGACGAATACAGTGCAGTTTAATAGTCTGCACAGTGATCTTAAATAAAGCTGTCAGGTCTGCAGTAAATCTTTTACAGCTGAAGACATGCTGCCTGAAGGCTGTTGAGTGTGGGATATTCCTGTGATTCGCAAGTCTAGATGTAAACAGGCACAAATTAAAGCTGACATGCTTTGTTTACACAGTTTGTTTCTAATCCCATGCACTGGAGTGCAGAGCCAATCCACAAAACCCATTTACGTATGAACTGCACTCTGTGTGTGTGTGTGTGTGTGTGTGTGTGTGACTTTTTTTCCCCTTAATCTACATCATACTCTGTCGAATAAACCTTCATTACGCAACACACAGATTTTTAAATCGGATGTAATAACTGAAATGATTTATTAACTCTGTGTAGTTTATCGTCAGAGCACTCAGTAGCTGATTGTTTGGTGTTTAGATGCATTTCTCAAATAGTTTTCTGATAAAAGGGTCAAACTATGAGCACGCTGACCAAACATTCTTGGCCCAACATGCTAAATAAAGGAAAGTGATATGCTGGTTTGTTAGACAGCCCTGAAAAAATGTGTCTGTGCTACATTTCTGAGTAATGCAGCTCGTGACATCTGACCCCTGACCATCATGGCTGAGAAAGGGCAATGGAATGAGGCATGCTGCAGATGCAATTTTAAACAGATGCAAGATTATTCCATTAATTTGAAAAGCAGCAGAGAGATTAGCGGTCAGACATAACAGCCAGGGCCGTCATACCCAACCCTGTCTAGTCACTCCAATCTAATGCTATCGCATTTCAAAGCACTCTTCTCTGCTAGACTGAAAGCTTTCCTGACATTTCCGTGTATTACAGATGCTACATCTATCGCGTGCTATCCATCACCCTCAACACGGTGTGCAGAAGGAGCTCCCGGGGACAACATGTACCAGACGCGGCCGTCGTCACCTGAACCTTCTTCAGGACATGAACACAAATCCTTAAGATGCTTTAAATTATTTGCAGGTGTTGAATTCATCATGTAAATGATCACTAGAAGTTTACCCACAGTTTTGCCTTAAGAATAGGAAAGAAAAAAGAACAATACACACAGTGACTTGAACCAGTGTGTTGTAGCACGGCTGAATTCTTGAACCTGACTGATCCCAGCTCGTGCTCACTTTTCTGTGACAGCGGTACAGTAGGAATGAGTCTCCATTTCCAGCCCTTTTTAAAAGTCAACAACAGTGAACAACTTCAGTAGGCTGCACTTTATCTCGAACCTGTGTCTCGTCACCTTATGAACGTCAACAGAGAGTAAAAAACCGAGGAAGAGAAGGAACTGATTTTGTGTAGCTGTTAAAATGCAAAACTTAACATGAAATAAAGTGTTTTTGCAGACATTCCACAGGATGGTAACAGCAATGAAACACAAGTCGCCGGTCTCTGTACCATGTACCCGCTAATAGATGTACGTAGAAAGTGTGCGAGCTTTACATACGAGCTTAACCAGGTCTCGGCTCCTCGGGTAACATGTACACTACGGTCAGTTCCAACACTTTTAGTCCTCAAAACTCAAAACAGAAATTAAGAAATCTCTGGCACCCGAGGAATGTGTGGCAGTTGTGCCTGCAGGGACATGTTAGTTTTTCGTTTTCTTTTTCTTTTTCTAAAAAGATAAATAGAAACTTCTGAGCATTTTCCAACCAGCTGCTGGAACAAGTTCAAATGAAAGTTTCTGCAACAGGATAATCTTTCATATCCTTATAAACGATGCTTCATGACGCCCCCCACTTGGCTCGTGACTTATTACACTGATCTGATTCAAATGCAATCATCTTATGTAATCTTATTACTTCACACTTGGACCACATATCAGTCTAAAGATCATTTTTTCTGCAGCATAATCGAACAATAGTAGTTGTGTTTTGAGGAGATGAGCCTTTGTAACTGTACAGTATGAATATAAACAATAACCCAATGTACCAAGTTTCACAGCTGCTTACATTAAATGCAAATAGAAAGAGATCGACAGTTTCATGCATCGTTCTTCATTCAGTTTAAAAAAAAGTTGCCAAACGGTTGTGGCATAAGGAGAATAAAAGAGTTCCTAGGCTGAAAAAAATCCACACCTGGCTAAATGTCGAATATTTTCCTGTATGGCCACATCACTCGCACACACACACACTCGTGCGCACTCACACACACACACACACACTCGTGCGCACTCACACACACACACACACACACACTCGTGCGCACACACACACACACACACACACTCGTGCGCACTCACACACACACACACACACACACTCGTGCGCACTCACTCACACACACACACACACACACACACACACACACACTCGTGCGCACACACACACACACACACTCGTGCGCACTCACACACACACTCGTGCGCACTCACACACACACTCGTGCGCACTCACACACACACTCGTGCGCACTCACACACACACTCGTGCGCACTCACACACACACTCGTGCGCACTCACACACACACACACACACACGTGCGCACTCACTCACACACACGTGCGCACTCACTCACACACACTCGTGCGCACTCACTCACACACACACACACTCGTGCGCACTCACACACTCGTGCGCACTCACACACACACACACACACACACACACACACTCGTGCGCACTCACACACACACTCGTGCGCACTCACACACACACTCGTGCGCACTCACACACACACACACACACACACACACTCGTGCGCACTCACACACACACTCGCGCACTCACACACACACACACACACTCGTGCGCACACACACACACACACACACACTCGTGCGCACTCACACACTCGTGCGCACTCACACACACACACACTCGTGCGCACTCACACACACACACACTCGTGCGCACTCACTCACACACACACACACTCGTGCGCACTCACACACTCACACACTTGTGCACACACACACACACACACACACACACACTCGTGCGCACTCACTCACACACACACACACACTCGTGCGCACTCACACACACACACACACACACACACACACTCGAGCGCACTCACACACACACACACACTCGAGCGCACTCACACACACACACACACACACACACACACTCGTGCGCACTCACACACACACACTCGTGCGCACTCACACACACACACACACACACACTCGTGCGCACTCACACACACACACACACACACTCGTGCGCACTCACACACACACACACACACACTCGTGCGCACTCACACACACACACACACACACTCGTGCGCACTCACACACACACACACACACACACACACTCGTGCTCTCTCACACACACACACACACACACACTCGTGCGCACACACACACACACACACACACACACACTCGTGCGCACTCACACACACACACACACACACACGTGCGCACTCACACACACACACACACTCGTGCGCACTCACACACACACACACACACACACTCGTGCGCACTCACTCACACACTTGTGCACACACACACACACACTTGTGCACACACACACACACTCGTGCGCACTCACACACACACACACACACACACTCGTGCGCACTCACACACACACACTCGTGCGCACTCACACACACACACACACACTCGTGCGCACTCACACACACACACACACACACACACACACTCGTGCGCACTCACACACACACACACACACACTCGTGCGCACTCACACACACACACACACTCGTGCGCACTCACACACACACACACACTCGTGCGCACTCACACACACACACACACTCGTGCGCACTCACACACACACACACACACACTCGTGCGCACTCACACACACACACACACACTCGTGCGCACTCACACACACACACACACACTCGTGCGCACTCACACACACACACACACACTCGTGCGCACTCACACACACACACTCGTGCGCACTCACACACACACACTCGTGCGCACTCACACACACACACACACACACACACACACACACACTCGTGCGCACTCACACACACACACACACTCGTGCGCACTCACACACACTCGTGCGCACTCACACACACACACACAGACACACTCGTGCGCACTCACACACACACACACACACACACTCGTGCGCACTCACACACACACACACTCGTGCGCACTCACACACACTCGTGCGCACTCACACACACTCGTGCGCACTCACACACACTCGTGCGCACTCACACACACTCGTGCGCACTCACACACACTCGTGCGCACTCACACACACTCGTGCGCACTCACACACACTCGTGCGCACTCACACACACTCGTGCGCACTCACACACACTCGTCCGCACTCACACACACTCGTCCGCACTCACACACACTCGTGAAGAGCAGAATTTACATCCATCGAGCATTTATTTATTTATTTATTTTACATTTATCAAGCTTAGACTGTTTCTCACATTCCCACAAACGAAGGATTACAAAATGAAAAATTTCATTATAGCACAAAGTTCTGTCACAAAGCAAACAGAGTAGTGTGATGTACCGCCATTTCCTTGATTTTGTTTAAGTGTAGACGGACAGACAGACAGACAGACAGACAGACAGACATTTGGGTGAATGATTGGATGGAACACTTTATTCATACCAGAGGGAAATTCAGTAGCACATATTTAGTCATTTAAAATGCTAAATAAAATATTTCTTTTCAATAAAAAGTGTGAGATGTGGTAGTTCAGTGGGGTGTAAACACTGTAGATATAATCAACAGATTTAAGTCAAATTAAAGCAGCAACAACATACAAAAACTGCAAACTGCGACAAAATGAAGATGTATGTACAGTGCTGTGTAAAGTAAACAGATGAAAGGGAAGGAATATGGGCCACTGAATCAAACTAATAGCTAATGGAAGAAACTGCGGTCTAATTTTATTGTATCTTATTTGTTCGTGTCTCTGTAATCATGATGCAGTACGCCACATTTCCCCATCCTCTTCTCAGAACTAGTTTACAGCTTAACAGTAAGCGCTCCTCTGTTAAAACACACAACGTTCTCATAAAGACGACATTACAAGGGCCGGGATTTCTCTCGCTCTCTCTCACACACACACACACACACACACACACACACACACACACACACACACACACACCGGGAGACGTGAACCTCTGACAGGAAACGGGACCACCCCGTGTTCTGACCAGGAACCTCAGGCCCATTTCCTCTTTCTGTAGAGCTTTAAAAAACAGCATGCTGTGCTCTAAACAGCAGATTCCACACTGGTGGAGCTGTTTCAGAGGCTCCATTAAGATTTTTTTATTTTTTTTATTTTTTTTTTTTTTTAAGCGTAAGGGATCAACACCAAACACCAAACACCTTCTAGTCATGGAGGCCTGAAAATCCAAAACATGCCAAAATGAGCTCACTGTGTTCAGTGTTGCCTCCAATAGCAATGGTGCTCATGTTCCAGATCTACAGCACATGGCCTCTGCGTCGACTATGAAGTCGAACTGAAAAACTCAGTGTTAAATGAGCGTACTAGTTTCTCCAATGTTTTCTTTCAGTTCCTCAGAGACCGAGTGTGTGCTGAGAGAGCTGATCTTCCCATACCACGCCTTTCTTCCAGAGAGGAAACCGGCGCTGCCAGAAGTACAGCTCTCAGAGTGTTCAGTGTGCCGACTCAATGAGGACGCCAACATCTGAAAGAAAAAAGGACTATGGGCCCGGGGGCTATTTTAAGACTTGGGAATTTCTCAGAGATTCTTCTAGTAGGAAAGACATGGGAGGGGAAACGAGTGACTTCTAAACAAACAAGTAAAATGTTAGCACATACAATATTAGAATCAACGGTGCATAAAAACAGTGTTAATGAAGCAAACACAAGAAAAAAACAATAGGTGACAAGGTAAAGAGTATTTAACGGCTTACATGGGCCTTGGTACAGAGTCTACAAGTCTCTGGAACTGTACTGGAGAAGGTGAGCAGTATTCAAAATGAAAAAAAAACACCACCACCACCACAACCAAACCTATTAATTGGTGTTCTGATTATACCGATTTCTTTACCAACCATTCTGTGTGTGGGCGGAGTCATCCTAGAAGAGACCACGCCCATCAGGAGAGAAACGTTTCATCACAGGATGAAGGTGATTAATCAGAAAACGTCTGCATTGTTCTGCTGTGACTCTGCTGTGGATCAGGACGAGTGGATGCAAAACAGAGTCACCGGCTTTTCCTTTTTAATACGTCACTCGTCTTTCTAAGGCTGATGCTAAAGTCAAGTTTGGTCTCGAACTGAACTGTTTCAACTTACAGCAACTGAGTGTCCACATTGGCATTGTTTTATTTACAAGAAAAAGAAAGAGAGAGAGACGGTGAGAGAGAGAGACACTGGAAGAGATTGTCAGGAATCTTTCTCCAGGAAGTGTGAAAAATAAAAGACGTGCTCAAACATGGAACACTTAGTGAAAGACATTTACTAATTCTATTATAATCCACTCCCTGGTGCCGTCTCGCCGATATTTCCCGGTGGATATTTCCATCCGGATGGAGCGTTATGCTTTTCCCTGGTGGGAAAGGCATGCGTAACTGGAGCCTGCTCCCAGCGTCCAGGCCTCGTCTGGACATCTCTCCTCCTTCGCTCCGCAACAAAAGCACGGAGCAGCATTCCAGCCACAAATTAAGATGCTAGGAAAAACAGCAGCCGCTGCGTTCCTGGTCAAAAGCGTGTTCCCCAAAAATATTCCCAAATAAACTTAATTATAGCAGTATACAATGTTTGTCACTTCTGGTGCTGTTTTTCTTGCAGAATAGAGCAGCAGGGTTTCAGATTTGGCTACCACATGTCTGTGTGTGTGTCTAGAAGCTAATAAACGTGAGCGCTGCTACTGTAGACGTTGCCTTTCATGCGGTTTGATCGGCTGTGTATAACTTTACAAGGAAACTTTTACCGCCTTAATTAATCCGCTGCCTACATTTAGACAAAGTGCCGCCATGGATGAGGGTGGCTTTGCTTCTGTGGGACTTTACGCCGTGCTTTAATGCCGTATGATGTAATTGTATTGTTAAAATAACTCGTCACTTACTTTTAGTGCTGAGCAACTCTAACCCTACAGAAGAGGTTATGTGCTACTACGCAGGATAGGAGGTGGAGTACTACAGCGACTGTGTCACTGCTTTCACACTAGCAGTGTAATACGCGGTCTTGTGTTGGTACGGTGAGCCGAGCTTGTGGACGCACCCAGCAAGTTTTCAGGTTCCTATACATGAGTTGGTCGTAGACAATATGGATGAATACGTCACAATTAAATTGAAAATATTTGTCCATTGAATAAACAACCACCGTAATGTACAGAGAGCATGTGACATGAAAAGAAGTGATTTGACAAGCTGGGTCTTATAAATAGAATTTAAATTGACCAAGAATAGAAGATTTTTTGACCAAAAATAGAATTTAACTACATTAACATGTTGCCTGTTTACATTTTTTAATTGGACTTCTGAGTATCGTTTCATTTGTCATCTGTTTCAGTGGACAAATGGAAACTCCTAAAGCTAAAGCTATGCAATAATTAGCTAAGCAGAAGCCACTGGGAATGGATAATAAAATAGAACTTATTCTCTCCTGGCACAAATGTTTGATGCTGCATATTAATGTTTGTGATCCCCACAAAGCCTGGCTAGGATCTCATTTCTCTCAGTAATTTCAGCCATGCTGCAGTTTTGTCTCCTTGCATTCTCCTGATTCTGAGGTTTGTCCGCCCTTGGTTATTAAAAATCGTTTTCTCTTCACCAGATCCTGGGCCAGTGTGTGCAGTGCAGCAGGCGTCAGGATTCCGAGACTAGTTATTTACAGCACTAAAGGCGAGTTGCACTACATGACTCACTTCATGTTTTAAACATATATATCATATGAAAACTTCTTAGTCTAGTCTCTTGAACCTATTTGTCTGCTGAGCAACTCCAAATTAAAAGAAACACAACAACAACTAAGAGTCCTGAAATGAAACCTGCTTGTCTTGAGCATCCGAGTTTGTAAATCATCCGCCAAAGCAAACGCAGTTTGGAGAAAGTCGTGTGGACTCGCAGCGGTGCTTCAAGTGAACGCTCTCTTGTTTTGCTTGTTAGTGTGAACTAAGGCATCAGATTACATTCATGGCATGTATGGTATGTACGTAGATCTGGATTGCTGCAATCAACAGATGTACAAGAACATCTGGATCCAGCATGTGAATGCGCAGATCTGCTAGCTTTGTCTCGTCTGAAACGGCAATAAAACCTTACGAGTCGACGCCGTTTCTGTGATGCACTCCACTGTCCCTCCGGCTTCTTTGTGTGTTTATACAGATTCAGACAGGGATTTATTTCAGTTAAGAAAATCTGGAAACAAGGCAACAATATTCTAACTGTTACATGTAGCATGCCATATAGCCATCACTTTACTTAAAGGCAACCTGAGCTTCTGTGTTTGTTTTTAACCAAACATGGTCCTCTATTAGAGATTAAAACACGACAGTTACACTTACAGGGTGGTACATAAAACAGCTTCACTATTAACACCCAAAGTTGATTATTTTCAATAAAGGAACAGATGAAAGGGTTTTATTCCTCAAAACAGCAGCAATGTGCTAAGTTACAATATTTTTTAAAGAAAGAGAAAGAAGAAACCTTTGATTTTGTCACATGTACATTACACCACAGTGAAGTTCTTACTTCACGTATCCCAACTTTGGAGTTTGGGATCAGAACACAGAGTCAGGCATGATACAGTGTCCCTGGAGCAGTGAGGGTTAAGGGCCGTGCTCAAAGGCCCAACAGAGGCAGTTTGGCAGTACTGGGGCTTGAACCCTGATCCTCCAATCAGCAACCCAAACCTGATCCGCCAGAACCAACACTGTTTATTTATTAACAAACAGCTCATCATTTCATTTCGTAATCCTTTAAAGTAACATTTAATATTGTGGATTGCTCAGGAGACAAGTTAGTTCCTGTTATCAATTCCATGATCATAGCTATAAACACCACACCAGAATCTTGTTCCTTTATTTTGAAGTGAGAGGAGAAAAAAAAAATTGCAGATTATCATGTTAACATGAAACCGGAAAGCTCAAATCCTGAAGCCTTTCCAATGGAGAAAAAAAAAACCCTTACTGCTGTTACAGAGAGCTGAGACTGGAGACTCCAGCCTTAAAACAACCATCTTACACAAAAGCAGTCTCCAGGATCTCGCTATTTTGTGATTGAAGAAATGAACACAAAACTCCACAATATTTGGAGAAGCTGCCAATTTCTCTAATTTACCGCAAATTCAACATCATCACAATGCACATTCAGTCAAAACCTTCTTCAGTTCGCGTTTGTCTAACACAAAAACAGCTATCATAAACTGCATGCGCCTTCACGAGTAGGATACAAAAATAAGAATCCCAAAATTTTTTATTTTTCTCCACAAAAACCTCTGAAATCCTGGAGGTACTGAGAGTCTCACGGATTAACCAGCACATTTTTATGTCTACGATTATGTGGAGAACGCACGTGCGTGTAAATGTGAACGAGTTGCTATAGAAACGGTAGTATTAAGAAGAAATCATGTTATAGTAAATAATGGGGTAGAAAACTACTTCAACTTCACCCATTTGTCTCAGGCCCAGATATAACTTAAAAGGAATCAACATTTCTTCCATCTTCAAGTATAAGTGACTCGCACAGCAGATTTGAAAGAGTCTGCCGTCGGCTCTGGTGAACGACACACACCGAAAATGCGTCTCTAGAAACGACAAATGTGCACCCTCCCTAAGTTTAGATGGTCATAGAAGGATTAAAAGCGCAGCAGAAAATACAATATGGCCCATTTTTAACTTGAAGATGAACCGCAAATAACCGCTAACACGCCGCCTTGCTCTGCATGCCGGCTAACACAGATCAGTATGGAACGAACGTCCACAAGTGTCGATCTTAAAATTCCACTCCCGGGGTAAAAGAAGACACGAGATTACAACTTTAGGAGGAATGGCATGTACGTTTTCCCCCACCGGAGAGGCTGCTGCGGCGGCGTTTCAGGAGCGAGCGGGAGGTTGAGTGAGAGAGTGAGCGAGAGAGCCCCCGGGCAGCTGAGCATGTCAGAGCCAACGTCCCCTCCTTCCATTATGTCCAGCATCTTATGGAAATAGGTCTACTATAAGTAGCTCGTAGAACCCGTCTCCAGATGCAATTAGATACTGTCTGCCAGCGTGTGGACCAGATTAACTAACCCTCATACGAGCTCTCATCCGTGGAAGATAAGACTGAGTGAAGGAAAACCTAACGGTGTAGAGGGACCTCGAACAAAGGCGCGAACAGCGGATTATTTTTTTTTTTTTCTAAACATCTCGTACAGATAAGGTTTGTGCCTATCTGAATAAATGGTCATATGCATACTGTACATTTTCCCCTTTCCATCCGTACAGATAAATTCTATCTTTATTGTTGTAATTCGATTCTTCCTCCCAGGTAGGACCATCCTACCGTGGTACTGTGTATTATGACCAATAAAATTAGAATTTAAACTTTCTTTTAACTGAATTTTCTGCATCCTGGCAATGTTTGTGGCAGTGAAAGTGTATCCTGCAGTTACCTCATGATGTTAGTCTGATACTAATCCCACCCTTCATCCACAGATTTTACCCAAATCTAAATATGTAAGCATGTTTTCTTACAGAAGCTAATTTGTTATTGACTTTACCTTGCTACGAGTCTTCAGTGTAATGGCTTAATAATCCATCAGTCAGGATATGAACATTATTGGGTTGCATGTAAACGCAGCTACTGTGAAATACCTGAGCATAATTTTCACCTTAAAGATTCAGTATTGCACAATAAACCCCCTTAGGCCAAGAGAAAAAATGTGCACGTGATGTCCATCAGAATCACTGAAAACTTTATCTCGTTCCTCGTGCAAAGATTCCTGAGTCAGAAGGCATGATGAGCATACCATTCTTGACATGACTGGCATAACCTGCGAGCGACTGAGCGTGCCCGGCTACAGCAAATAGACCCTGAGCTGCGAGCTGTGAGCACGGCAAACCTGAAGTAAGGCTGAGCTCCAGGCATTCACAGAGCCGGGTCAGTGACCAGCATGTCAGTGGAGAGATCAGAGCTGTCAGTACACACGGAGGCTCTGAGGGTCACGCTGGCATCGTTTCACAGGCTGAATTAAGCCATGCTAACCTTCGCATACCAAAATCTGACTACGCACAAAACAAACCGAGGATGAATTCCCTCTTTATTTACCTTCTTTCCTGAACCTAGTGACTCTGCCGCAAACATGCTACTTTTTTTGCGTCACAGAGCAAAGAATGTAAAAGAGAAGACGTTACAACACTAACAAGTCCACCACTCAACACCAAGATCCAGTCTCCAGTCCGGACCTTTAATAAGTAAAACTTAGCCAATCTACTATGGTTTGAGAGGAATAAAACATGCAGGTCAACCTCAACTTTTACTAGTTTTTCTATAATTAACCCCTCCAGCATTTCACTGGGGTTTTTTCCACAGAATTTTGATGTTGATTTTTATTTATTATAACATATTTCTTTTTTAAATTGTGCTGCAACGTGGGTTTTTGGGGGGAAAACCTTTTGAATTTGGTCAAATTTGAAGCAAACATATTTGAAAAAAAAAACAAATTTGAAGCACAGGATTCCTGCTTTAAACTCCTAGCAGTGAAGACACACGTCATTCCTGTCTGTACTCATGTTTGACAAGTGAGTAAATCGAGGTCACAGGATCTGCGGTAATTTATAAATACCACAAGCTCCTTCGAATATCAATGTTTACTTTTATTTTTTTCATTTTGCATTAATTTCTGTCATGGGGAAATGCCGAAATTCATGAGGGACTGTGTAACTTACTCCTTACCTGCGGTCATAAACACTGATGTTCGTCCGTGCCGCAGTATAGCCCGTTTTCTATTGAACGTGGTCACTATGCTATCTCTCCACAGCATAGTCAGCATTAAAGGGTCTTTAGCAACAGAACTCCTCTACAGCCTCAAAATCCTCAATTAGGATTATATCCTCAAAATGACGGAAGATAAGCTACACAAAGATGTAAGGAGCTGCAGGTCTCTGAAGGGAGCGGGGCATCAAACACACACAGATTTGCACGTACACACAAAACAATGACATGGTGCCTGATCTGTTTAACAAAAAAGCAAAAAGAGCTCCCAACGCACACACACTCACAAACACACACACACACCAACAAACACACAAAACAAAAAAAACAAACATTCCAACACACACCCACACACAAACATGCTCGCACGTGCACACACTTAAAATGAAAAGACTAAGAGAAGAAAAAATAGGCAGGAGTTCATGTGAATAATTAAAAGCATCACCTATTTGATGAGCTTCATTGCTCTTGGTGAGGGTCAGGCTTGCTTAACAGAGCTGATTAAAAAAATAAAGCAATACTGCAGTGGTCTGTAGAGAGTGAAGGGAGGGGGACATGTAGGAACTGCCTAGTTTGGCCAGCTTGGTCTCAGGCCCCTGGCGGTGACAGGGCCCCGGGCGTTAGTGTAGGCTTGCTGTATGCACTGTGCTCATTCCTCATGTACAAAAGCTTTACCACAGAAACCCTGCACAGAGAGACGTACAAGCTACCTGAGGACAGAGATGATGCGTCTCATGTTTTACACCAATGTGAACTTCCTTCATATCTCGGGGCATCGTGACAATGCCAGAGAATATGCTTTTAGCATTAATGTCTGCATTTCAGTGGCAGCGTTTCAGTGACAGGATACGACACATTTCGTTCTGTAGCACGACACAGAAGAATAAGACATTCCCTGATATAAATAGCACAGGCAGGAACAGAGAAGCCTAACAAACAGCGTTAGTCCAATGTCAATACCGAGAGCTGTGTAATGTCTGTCTTAGTTTTTGCTGCCATGTCTGCGAACAAATATACAATAAAAACAAAAGCCAAGTATGATGTATTGCACAAGAGTCTTGCAAAGTATGACAAGTACCTCCAGGATTGGGCAGAGGTTTTTTTTTATTGTTATAACCAAAGATTGCTTGATTTTGCTGTGGCTTTGTTCAAATATTCTGATGCAACTTGCATTATTACTACTGCAGTATTTTGCAGGAAATCTACTTGAATTGGTGAAATCTAACCAGAAACAAATAAGCATCAGGATCAAATTGTATAACATAATAAAATGAAAGTATTTTATATTATTACAGATTCAGAATTAATAAAGCAGAAACACTCCCAATCATGAGACAGTTACCAAGCAGGGAGGGTGACGGCTTATGTGCTTCTCCTAGACACATGAAGTCATCTGTTCACACTGCAGGTAACACACTGAGGAAAGCACCATCCACCCAGCTCTGCATACATGAGCTCACAGTCACCCATGACTGGCTCGAGTCACTGTGACTGACAGGTGGAAGAAAAAGAGAGGGAGAGCGAGAGAGAGAGAGCAATCTCCCTGTCAGAGACCAGTACTCTCTTGGACTCATGGCCACACGGGGCTGGAATAGTAAATGTGAACCTTTGTGATAAGAATGCCTGAAAATATTTACTTCAACATAAACAAGTTCTGATTTTTCCTTTGCCTGAAAAATATCTAGAACTACCGATATCGGCTCTTTTATCCACTAAATGTTAAAGGACCTCTAGTGCCTGTTTGACCAAACCATGTATTATCCATGACCTGTGTGTGTGTGTGTGTGTGTGTGTGTGTGTGTGTGTGTGTGTGTGTGTGTGTGTGAGAGAGAGAGAGGCTGAGAAGTGAGGGCCAGGTCATTGGAGCGTAGCCCTGTTTCACAGAGTAACTCCACATCTTTCCCAACAGACTGCAGTGAATTCACAGACCAATTGCAGTTTACACAACAAGTTGTCACCTTACCAGCAAAACCCCAAACCCCATGTTCTTTGGCGTGTAACCACTGCTATGGTACATATACGACAAAGAAAAAGTTAGAGACAACATGCTAACACGGTCACAGGCCTGGTCTATAAACCAAAAAGGTTCAACAGTCTTTTTTTTTCTAGTTAAGAAATAAACTTTACCAATAAATTAATAATATTCTTATTACTAACAACATGATCTAACCAAGCATCTAAGTGGCATGTTACATGACCTAATCATGTCCTGGAACTGATTTATTCCACTTTGTCCATGTTTACATTGCTGACTGGATTAAACTGATAGTTTTACTGAAAAAAAATGACTTCACTTCCTCAGGTCATGTTCACCAGACCTGTAGTTACACCAGACTTCTCTCCTAAACACACATCTCACACCACGTCCCAGTAACTGATGGGAATCAGCAGATTTCTGACACAATTACAAACAGATCAGATTTTTCTTATCTACTACGTTCCAGGATTTAATCAGAAAAATGAAAGGGATTAAGAGCACAAAAATCCTTGTGGGTCTAAAGAATAAGAAGAATTAAATCCAAAAGCAAAATCAAATGTTTTGAAAAGTTAAAAACTACGCAATATATTTGACTATATGTATTGATTTATTATTTGAAATGGAAAATTAAAAACTTTCAGTACTTAATTGTACTACGTTCGTTTTTTCTTTAGGAGTTTCTGTAGTCTGTAGCTAGCCTGATATCCCACAGATTCGGGATGGACTAGATCTGAAAAAATAAAAGTGATAATTATAATAAATTGTGTCACGATACACTTTTCTTTCTTTTCTTTTAGATGGAATAAACTTTTTAAAAATGTTTTCTTGTGTCTTTATGTAAGTAGTAAAACATTTGCATGCATCAGTTCCATCAGTTTGTACTTATGGGTAATGTCACGGAATGTCCATAAGACAATTTGGTTCATTTATGACATCTGGCAGACAACCTTATCAAGAGCAATGTCTATTTTTCCTATATATTTCTATTTTAGCTTGAAGTCTGTCTTGGGGAGGAAACTGAAGAACCCGGAAGCACGAGCTTTCACATAGTGAAGGAACCTGTGATTGTTGCACTGTAGACTCATTCCATTAATGTCTCCTTAAAGAAAAACTTCACCATATGCGAACCTTGATGATGTACTGTACAAAAGACTAAAGAGCAGGTCTCTAACAGTTCAACAGTGAATAATTCCCACCCACGCCACTGAAACTCCACGCAGGATCTACGCCAGGTATCTGTACAGTATAGTCTCTGAAATGACTGACAGGAAGAACATCCAGACACAAACAAGCACTGTGGCATTCTACAAAGGAAGTCAAAGAATTTTCTAAGGTCACAGCTTAATACATTTCATCATGTTTTACTTCTTGGTTATGAACAAAAAAGACCATAAAATCTATTTCTATTGGGCCTTTAAAGAAGTTCATTTTTCTTTGATTAAGCGTAGTGTTTGTCCTACAAGTCCCTGAGAAAGAGGTTGTTGCTAGAGAAATTATAGTGTTTTAAGAAACACATTTTAGCTGGAACTACTGTTAGAACTACTGTAAAGGGAAATAAATCAACAGCTTCTAACCAATCAGAATCAAGAATGAAGATCACTGAGAATTCACCATTCATCTAATAAAAGCTCTGTAAACCTGAGACTACAGCAGTCCAGGATCATACAGAACAAATCTAAACACATCGACATAAAGAGAAAGAAAGAGAATGAGAGAGAGAGACAGAGAGAGAGAGAGAGAGAGAGAGAGAGAGAGAGAGACAGAGAGAAAGAATTTAATATCATGCAAGCACTGTGTTCATGTTCATACTCCTGTTCAAAGCCAGCTGTCCAGTTTAAGATAAATAGATAATTAAACTCTGCTGCTTTACACAGGTTCTCGATGAAGCTTCTACATTATTTTTTCAGACCAAGATGAATCACGCTGCGAGCTGATAAGCTGAAAATGAAGAGGGGGCGAAGCATGTAGCACGTCGGCCTGAAAACACAGCGTCAGCTCGAACCGGAACAGCGTGATGAATGATGATGTCAGCCATGACAGGGGAGCAAAAAGCATGTCACGTAAAAATATGCACTTTATCTTAAAAGCAAAGTGCATACGGCTTAAGAAAACAGTTTGACTCAATCATTGCGTGAGATCACTAGCTTAATGGCATTTCAGCTCTAACTGAGCAGCTGTCTGTTCTGTGTAATTAAACACCATTCAAACACTGGGATGAAGTTGGCTACAGGTTTTTTAAATACTATGGGACAAAAATGATTAGCGTGAGTGTGAATTACTGACAACTTCTAGCATGTTGGAAATGTAGAGTCACTTTTTGGCTTAAATAAATTAGCCGATAAAAAGATATTTTTATCTTCCTCTCAGAGAATAAATTTCAGATTTTGAGTGAGAAAAACTTTTGTTAAAAGTTTATAGTAACTAAAATGCACTAAATGAAGAGATGGCTGGTTATAAGAAAACCAGCCTTCAATGTATACATTCTACTATTAATACATGGATACAAAGTTAAGTAATCTAAACATTACTTGTAAATGCTGGCACAAAATTTCCATGTACAATGGTGTGTTTGAGTTCTATAAAAAACAGGCCTGTATGACGTATACACTGCTTGACAATACAACAATCGTAGACACATCAGATTTATCTCCGCTACAAATCAAGTATAAATATAGCGAGTGTGCTTATGCGAGTAAAGTCGGCTGAAAGTCTGCTTTCCAAGCCGTTTCTGCACTGGTGAAAACGCAGGCCTCACAAAGCCCATGCACGCTGCCTTCCCAGTGGCCCAGCGCAGCATTCCTCACATATTTGCACATGGAACTCTGGGAGCTCGGCTTCAATTCTCTCTTTCATTTGCACTCTGTTTACATTATGTGGGCATATTTTTTCAAAAAGGAAAAAAAAAAAAGGACTCAGACCAGTCCCCTGTATGACAATGACGCCCAATCATGAGAAAATATGTCGATTTTTTTTTTCCCCCTTGACGCTTTGTTGCTTGTTTTTAGATTAACATTCTTTACGGGACATTGCAAACATTATGATACAAAAACGATAGTGCATGGAAGTGGTTTGGCGAAATCAAACTTGAATAACTGAGTATATGGGATACATTTTTCTGATCATTCAGAAAGTAAATCAATGCTTTCTAAGAATCACAACAGTGCTAATGGCACTATACATGTATTCAGGCTGAATTGTATAATGTGTGAATTTTAAAAAAAGTTTTTTACACTATACTAACTGTATATTTTTATATTTAGAGAGCAACATACAGCTTACCATTTTACCTTACAGTTTATTACACAGTATATAAGTATAAGCATCTACTGATGAATAAGTGCTTATCTGTAATCTCTAAAAAAAAAAAAAAAAAAAAAAAAAAAAAAACCTGAGGTCTTCTTCATGTCTATAAATAAGCTAAAGGACTTTGTTTTCAATCCGTTTTCATGTTATGAATAAGTTTTCTTTCATTTTCTAAGCACCGTGTTAGGAAATAGACCTTCTTAGATGGTGTTATAAACCAAATTTCCCTACTTTTATTACTCATGACATACATCAAAGTGGAAGTATATTAAACATTTACGCCAAAGAGGAGGTTTGGTAATTTAAAAAAAAAAAAAGATATATTAATATCAAGATGATGGTTAGAGGTCATTATGAGGTTTAACGAGTGGGGTTTTCCATTAGTCTTCAATCTGAAAGTGAATGTATAAGAGATGAACTAGGCTGGAGATGATGCTGATGCAATAATGTTGAATCAGATTTTTTTTTTTCTTCTTTCAGATTTCATGTTAAAACCAGAATAATTTCCTGGTTAAATAATTGCGATTTTTATTCACCCGTCAGATAGCACAGAGTTATAGAAAGAAATGTTTTATAAAATCACACTATCCGATGTCACCCCGGATGAGGACGGGTTCAGGTTCAAGTCTGGTTCCTCTCAAGGTTCCTCCTAATGATGTCTCAGGGAGTTTTACCTTTCCACCATCACCTGTCTTGATACACTGTAAATGTATACCATGAAGATATACATGTATTTCTGTAAAGTTGCTTTGTGACCATGTCTATTTTTAAAATCTCTATACAAAACAAATCTGAAGTGAACTGAATCTCTTACTATGTCGTTGACACTCGGCACAACACAGATGATGTACTGAACACAGGACAGAAAGACTGTCAGCATCCTTTAATCACTCCATCCTCAGAGTCAGTGTCACATCTCTCTGTTCTCATTCAACACAAACTGGACTACATAATAAAAACTAGTGGATCTTATTAAATGCGGTGTGTTTCAGTGTACAAACAAACATCTTTACTGTATAGATTCAAATCATCAAGCACTAATAATAAACACGCTGCACTTCCCGGTACTTGTGTATATTTAATAAAAAGTTAGTGTGAAACCTGTTAGCACTTTTGCTAACTCTTTAGCTCCTTGTTCATCATTTAACCCAACGTCAGCTCTAATGGATGCAAAGCACTGGGTGAATACGGAGAAAATCCGCCTATTACCGGTCTCTCGGGTCGATCCATGAAGTTTGTCGGGTGTTGTGGTCGATGTAAAACACTCGGCCATCGTAATCCCGGGCTTCTTCCCAGCCGGCGGGCAGCGGCAGCTCCGAGCTCTCTCTCCGCTTGGAGCCGCTGAGCCACGGCATAGCGCCGCCGGGACGGGACGGTACAGGACCGGGGGGAATCGCCTGCACCTCTCCCCCTTCTCCTTTACTCCAAAAAAAACAGCACAATTTAACAGCTTTCCTAATGCATTACAAACGACTTACTCCCGTCGACTCTTGGAAACAACGCGACTTGGAAAACAAACGAGGTTACACTCGAAACAGACCGTCCGGCATCCGCCTTTCAAAAAGTTTCGCGGCGCTCTCATGACTCTCGGCGTCGGTCCACCATGTTTGCCCTCTTCTTCCATATTTCATTCCACAGACTCCATATTGGGAAGGACGTATTTGCATAAACCCCGCCCTCAACAGTCAACATGCGTTGAAAGCACATTATTATATATTTACATAAGTACCGCCCACAAGTGTATGTATGTATGTATGTACAGTATATATGTATGTATGTATGTTAGCATTTTCAGCTAATCTGCATATGCAATTTACTAACCGATGATTTTTAAAAGCGTGTTGAGTCATATTTGCATAAACACCGCCCACAAACACAATTAAATCAATATAAAAATGAGATTGTACGATTCTGGGTTTACTGTAATGGAAGTTTCCTCTCCGTAATTAGGAAAATATTTTGTTGTGATGTTTACCCAGACTCTAATAGGCAGGACGGCTTCAACTATTTTTTTGCTAATGCTTCAAAATGATCTTAATTCTCTGTGTGGTCACAGCGCCATCTTGTGTCTTTCTTGGATGATGAACCTTGAACCATGACGTGCAAGAAAGTACAGAAATATGACTTGAAATAAATTATGGTTTGACAGGAAAAACGCAAAGTTTTTCGCAATACAAGAACTATTGTTCAACTGTTGTTCATGATGCTGCCATGATGCACACAATGTTGTGTACTTTAGCTATACACTTTAGCCAATCAGGTGGCACCAACACAACATAGCATCATGTAGATGCAGGTCAAGTGCTTCTGTTGTTCACATTAAATATCAGAATGAGAACAAGTCTGATCTGTGTGACTTTGATGGTGGCCTGGTGGTTGGTACCAAATAGGCTGGCTTGAGTATTTCAAAAACTGTTGATATCCTGGAATTTTCACATACAACAGATAACACAGAATGTTGCAACAAACTAAAAGCCTCCTGAAGCAGAATGTTAATGAGATCAGAAAACCAGACTGGATGGATTATTAGATAACTGCAGAAATTATTCTTATTTACCTACCATAACAAATTGCATATTTATATTCATGGCCAAAATTGTGGCACCCCTGTATTTCTAAAGTATTCACCACAGAAAAGTATAGCAATTACACATGTTTTGCTATACACATGTTTATTTCCTTTGTGTGTATTGAATCAACGCAAAAAAAAATCAGAGGAAAAAGCAAATGTGACATAATTTCACACAAAACTCCAAAAATTATTGGCACCCTTTCAAAATTGTGGATAAATAAGTTTGTTTCAAGCATGTGATGCTCCTTTAAACTCATCTGGAGCAAGTAACAGGTGTGGGAAATATAAAAATCACACCTGAAAGCAGATAAAAAAGGAGAGAAGTTGACTCAGTCTTTGCATTGTGTGTCTGTGTGTGAAACACTAAGCATGGAGAACAGAAAGAGGAGAAAAGAACTGTCTGAGGACTTGAGAACCAAAATTGTGGGAAAATATCAAGAATCTCAAGGTTACAAGTCCATCTCCAGAGATCTAGATGTTCCTTTGTCCACAGTGCGCAACATGATCAAGAAGTTTGCAACCCATGTTAACTAATCTCCCTGGACATGGACAGAAGATAAAAACTGATGAAAGGTTGCAACGCAGGATAGTACGGATGGTGGATAAGCAACCCCAAACAAGTTCTAAAGAAATTCAAGCTGTCCTGCAGTCTCAGGGTGCATCAGTTTGAATGAAATGCAATGGCAGGAGACCCAGGAAGACCCCACTGCTGACACAGAGCAAGACTTCAGTTTGCCAAAATGTACGTGAGTATGCCAAAATCCTTCTGGGAAAACGTCTTGTGGACAGATGAGACCAAGATAGAGCTTTTTGGTAAAGCACATCATTCTACTGTTTGCCGAAACCGGAATGAAAAGAACACAGTACCTACAGTCAAATATGGTGGAGTTTCAAAGATGTTTTGGGGTTGTTTTGGTGCCTCTGGCATTGAGTGCCTTGATTGTGTGCAAAGCATCATGAAATCTGAGGATTAACAAAGGATTTCGGGTCGCAATGTAGGGCCCTGTGACAGAAAGCTGGGTTTGCGTCCGAGACAATGGGTCTTCCAGCAGGACAATGACCCCAAACATACTTCAAAATGCACCCAGAAATGGATGGCAACAAAGTGCTGGAGAGTTCTGAAGTGGCCAGCAATGAGTCCAGATCTAAATCCCATTGAAAACCTGTGGAGAGATCTTAAAATTGCTGTTGGGAAAAGGCGCCCTTCCAATATGAGAGACCTGGAGTAGTTTGCAAAGGAAGAGTGGTCCAAAAGTCTGGGTGAAAGGTGTAAGAAGCTTATTGATGGTAATAGGAAGCGATTAATTCCAGTTATTTTTTCCAACGGGTGTGTAACCAAATATTAATTTAAGGGTGCCAATAATTTTTGTCCGGCCTATTTTTGGAGTTTTGTGTGAAATTATGCCAAATTTGCTTTCTCCTCTGTTTTTATTTTTTTAATTTTTTTATTTTTGTGTGTGTGTTGTTTCAATACACACAAATGAAATAAACATGTGTATAGCAAAACATGTGTAATTGCAATACTTTTCTGTGAGAAATATTTTATTTTCTGGAAAAATTTCAGGGTTGCCAACAATTTTGGCCATGATTGATTGTATATTTTTATTTATTTATTTTCATTTTTTTCCAAGTAGAGTACATTTTTTTAAAGTGGCAGATAAATGTAAAAATAATAGATAATGACATATAATATAATAATAAATATTAATAATAATAATAGAAAAATAAAAATGTATTAAAAATGTAAAACATATTTTTAAGCATCCAGCACCCTTTAAAATTTTTAAAGGTTATTACCATTTGGTAGGTATATTAGCATAGATACTAACTACTACTGTTTTTATTTGAGTTTGTTACATTTACATTTCCCGCATTTGGCAGACGTCCTTATCTAGAGCGATGTTGTCTCTCTTTTTTTCAGTTTATTCTTTTTCAGTTTTGTACAACTGAGAGTTAAGAGCCATGCTCAGGGGCCCAACAGTGGTAGATTGGTGTACCTGGGATTGAACTTACAACCTTCTGTTTGGTAGCCCAACACCTTAACCACTAGTCTAGCACATGCCATGTTGACAAGATGACCATGCTGTATTTCTATAAGGTGAAAAAATATCGATTTTGAATTTTATGACTGATTATATGTGTCCTTTAGAAGTGAAAATGTTCATTTTCATTTCATGTAATGATAAATGTACATTTATGCTATAATTTTAATGGTTCAGTTGACATTGACCTGTTATGGAAAATGTATTTACCCCTGCTAAAAGGGAAATATAATATTGTATAATAATATTATATTATTTTCTGTCTTTTACACAAAGGGCCAGTGCAGATGCACGTTGTCATTAGAAGCAAACTGGAGACATAGCTGATTGGGGGCTTAAATGAACTGCTTAGATGAACTGATTAAAGAAGTGAAATCAGGTGTGGCTTCTACTTGGTTGGAATGAAAGTCTGCAGTTCTTTCTAGATAAGACTGAATGCCCCTGTAATAAGAGATATGTTAAACAGGATATAATTTGATAAACAGGATGTTGCATCAGCAAAAGCCTTATCAGCATGTACAAAATCCCCCTATTCTGTTTACCATATGCTCAAAATATCTGTTGAAATCCTAATTTCAACATTAATTTACTGTAAAGGTTTTCTTTTTAAATCATGAGATCATAGATGTCATTTTTGGGTAAAAAATATGCAGCAGACACCTGAGTATAGCATCAATATGTGCTGGTTATGTGGAGTTTGACCTTTCTCTATTCTTTTGGGAAAGCTTTCCACTCGGTTAGGCAAAATGGCTCCATAGATCTGCATCAAGTGAAAAAAACATTAGTCACAGTGTTGCTTGACACAAAACTTTGATAAAGCTGGGAGATAATGCTTGACTTTTTTTCACTTTATTCCATTCAGTCATTTTACGGCAAAGTTTTTTTAATGGAGCTCATTTTGTGTGCAGGTACGTTGTCATGCTAAAATAACAATAACATTTCCCATTACAGAGACTAAAGAGTATATTACTATAATATTGTAATGCAGTTTATAAAAAAAGCCATGATCTGCATGTTCATGTAGCTTTAGCAG
>NC_083463.1:10315312-10547812 GCF_030014155.1 Tachysurus vachellii
TCACCTTGAGAAGCTAATGAGAGCTGTTTGCATTAGCATCACTATGCCACACTGATGCCAAAGCACACAAAAGACATTATGTAGAAAGGATCTCAAAAAGCACTATAAAAAAAAAACTGCATTGATGAATCAAGGAAAGTCACAGGTTTCTAACATACCAGTTCTCATTTCTGTAATAGTAAATTTACATGAAAAATTACAATTATTGAAATCTTTGTGGTGGATGTGTGAATTTGTTTATATGGTAATGATCTCAGTGAGAAAATAATTATTAAGAATTTCTGAATATGGCATTTTGTATTTGTTAAGTGATAACATGGACCACAACAAGGATCCAATAAATGTGTTTTTTATTATTATTATTAATAATAATAATAATAATATGCTCATTGGGTTCCTTAAAAGCAACTCCAACTGCGCTTCACATCAAGGCTGCATTACACAAACCTGTCCCGAACCTCAAATGTTTTATATCTTGATTTGATTAAAAATAACCTGAGATTCTGAGCTTTTCACCTAGACATTAATTATAGTTTCTGAGTGAAACATAGTCCAAGCAAAGAGAAACCATTTTTCAGGCCAAAACTCTCATCATTAAACCTTAAACCTTATAATGAAGTGAACTGAACATTGTGACTCATTGCCTGTACGTGACAGAGCTACACAAACCTGAAAAAAATATAAAAAAAAATAAGGTACCTAATAAACCCATGCTGCAGTTTGTGTCTGACTAGAAAAACCTGGACTTACAGACAGGACATTGTGTGCAAAATTAAATAGGTTTAAGCTTTTTTCTCTCTCAGAGAAGCATGGCCTCACCTGATCCGCCCTGTTAGCATGGGAACAGGCGATTTGGCTTTAACTCACCAAGTAACTTAGTGAGGACCATACACAGTACATAATAATAATAATAATAATAATAATAATAATAATAATGATGATGATGATGATGATGATGATGATGATGATGATGATGATGATGATGATGATGATGATGATCGGTAGGTTCACAATGGTTTAATGGTTATCGTGTTTGTCTCACACATCCGAGGAAGGATTACTGGTTTGATTCCCAGTTCTGCCTTTTGGCTGTTGAGTTTTTTGTATGTTCTCCCCATGCTTAAGAGGTTTCCTGAGTACTCAGTTTTCCTTCCCAAGTCCAAACACATTGGTTGTAGGCTGACATCCATCTTTAAATTGTCTATAGTGTATAAGTGTCTATATGTGCAACTGTGCCCTGTATACCCACACCTTGCCCTGAGTACTCTGGGATAAACTCCAGGTTCCCTGTGACCATGTGAAGGGTAAGCGGCACAGAAAATGGATGATGATAACGTTCTGCATCGAAAAGACTCATCATGATAGTTCAATGCTGCATAAATCTTATGATTGAGGAGTCCATGAATCCTGTTCCAAATGCTCATCAGTTGTACTTGTCAAGCTATAATTGTTTGTGGAGTGATCGTCCAGACCAGTCTCATTAACTCCAGATAAGTGAATCATGGCATTCTTGTGATCTAAGCTTTAACTAAGCATGGCAAGTGTACACTAGTGTGTTCTAATACGCGTTTAACCGAGTCCTCCCCTTTTCTGTCCTCATGTGTGTTGATGTGTTACATCACTCGCTCCGAGCAGTGTAATGTGCGTAAAGCAACATCACACACATCTATGGGAGCAGAACAGCCAAGGAGCAAAGACTTCAAATCTGATCATTAGGTGTAATTAATGATTGAGAATCCAGCCAGGTTCTAAATCATTAAAGAATAAAAAAGAAAATTAGACTACTGTTTATACAGTTAATCAAATACAGAAATCTGAATCCTAAAAATGCCAATGATGCAATGATTATTGATATTTTACTAAATTAGCACCAGATGAACAATGTAGATGTCTCTTTCTAGATGTAAGTTCAGTTGCCATGAGTTTCTGACTTCACAGGAAATAAAACACTATCTAGTTTTGCTGTACAATCTCTCCTAGGCTTATCTCCTCACTCTGCCAGATAAGCAGCCACTGCTAAATTAGCAACTTTTTTAACAATTACTTCTGTAAAAAATGAGAGTAAACGCTGAACGCTGTTTTCCCATTTTAATTCATTGAGTAGTTTAATCACTTAATTACAAATCCTGAACATGAAAATTACTTATTTGAATTATCAGATTCCTCACTAGCCCAGTGAACAATACATACATTCTATAAAATAAGTTTTAACTGAAGCACCTGAAATATTAATTTAAGATTTTGTCTATTTCTATATAGCCACAATAGTATAGATCAATAGTAAAACAGCATCGTGCCTGCATGCTTATTTATCACCTCCGGGATCTGCAGTGTATCCAAGGCAAAATGAACCGGTAGAACTGACACTGTATGCCAAGACTTGTGCGTGGGCAAAAGCAGGAAAGGAAATACCTTGGACACCAGCCAGGCAATGGAAAAAGCTGGCCACTGGTGGACAAAGTCAGTGCAATGTTGTGTTGTGCTCCATTTTCTCTTTATTCTGCTATTTGTCTTTATTGCTCAGCCACTTACTTCCCTTGCTCTCAATGGTGGAGGAAATCCAATAAAGAGGCCTGAGGACTGTGAGGAAACATTCAAGCAGAACCATCCTCTTCAGAATTTCTGTTCCAGGTGGATATCTCTTCTGTGGCAACTGGGTCTGTCCTTGCTAAGGGTAAAGAGGGCTTACTGACACCAGTGTTGAAACTGAATTTAAAGCTCCTTCGAAGAGTGACTTGGGACTTGGGACTGTCTGGTCAATGTTAGCGTGTATTAATATGGATCCAGTCCATGACAGATTTACACAAACTGTACAGGACATCATCTTTTTAAAAGTTCTGTACTGGCATTGGCATATCTCTTTATTGGCATATCCTTAGATTTGGTCACATATGTGACTAGTACTGCAGAGATATAAAGTACTAGTACCTAATGTTACTACAATATCAACAACTACTCAGAATTTGTGTAAGTGATGCAGTTAATTAATGCAATCCAAATCGTATAACCAGTACAATATGTCTGGATGCGTGAATGAGTGCTTGCATGATGGCTTGCAATGTATTGGTGACTCATCCACTATGTATTCCTGTCTGCTTCCAGTGTTTCTGGGAAAAGCTCCGGATCTACCACAACACTGACGAAAGATATTCCTGAAGGTGAATGAAATAAACGAATAAAAAAAGACAATACAGTAAATCCTGAAAAGCGTTAATGATGTTAACAGCACTTAACAAAACGTGGGACCAACACTAGATTTTGTCAATCATCAGATTAAGCTTTTACATTTACAACACTTGACAGAAGTCCTTGTCTAGAGTGACTTATTTAAAATTGATGTATATCTCAGTTTAAACAATTGAGGTGTAAGGACCTTGCTCAGGGGCATATCAATAGCAGCTTGGTGGATTGCAGCCTGGGATTCAAACTCACAAACTTCTGACCAACAGTCCAACACCTTAACCACTAGGCTACCTCGTCCCTAGCTAGTTGTGGTTGTTCACATCATCAGCATCACCTGTAAAGTCTGCCAGGAAGATGAGGGTAGCGATTAGCCGACCTTTGTAAACCGTAGTTGTCAGGCTTCACCTGTCAGGATGAGCATGTGTCTAGTACAATGTCCAGTGCAAGCATATGTCTTTTTATTACTACATTACTGCCATACTGTACAATCACTACTGACTATCTTTTCTGTTTGTTTCTGATAACCTTGTAAAGTCTGTACATAAGGCAAGATGTTCCGCATCATTATTTCAGGTGCTTGAATTGTTCTACCTACACTTCCTTTATCTTGTAAGTGAAATTGGACCGATATTTCTTCTACGCAGTGCTTTATGATATAATGATGTTACTCAAAGTTGTACATTGAACAATATTGCAATTCTCTCCTCGCCGTATATTGCTGATTTAAAGTTGCCTGATATTCATCTTGCAGCTTTTGCTGCTTCACCTAAATTTCCTCTCTCTTAACTTCTATAATTATCTTGCACTATTCCTGAAACAGAAACATTCATAAAGCGCTTGCTGTGAAGTTTACTCATTATCACTGCATGCCCGGATTGTGCTTTTCTTACTTGTAAGTCACTCTGCATTACTGCCATGAATAACAGCCAATCAATGCAAAACAATTCTGCCTCCTAAAGACTGACATATGATAATATGGAGGTGAAGCACAGCTGGAGCTCAGGATCCACTGTGCCAGTTGTCTGTGGCATCATATAGAGGAAGACTGACACAATCCCCACTTCGTGACAGTTCACACATCATAGCTAAAGACTTAAACACAAGTAACAACTCTATTTCATACTTCAATCAGCACAGTGGACATGGACATAATGGGTTAATCCCTTGACAGTCAGATGCCAGGCAGAAAGATAAAGAAATTTAAACTCCTAATTGAGAAATGCCACGAATTACCTCATGCTCAGCAGAAAGAAAGTCTATAAAGCACTGCTAACTTAGTGAGCAGCCAGCAGAGACATGCAGTAACACACTACTGTGTCTTTGCTTTGCAGGTCTGGAGGGATTACCAGCAGCTGCTCCATAGCTCATTATGAAAAAAAACGACGAGAAGAAAAGAGCAGCTTGAGTCGTCGAAAACAGGCAGGAAAGGATTAAAAACTCAATGGGCTGACACTGGCTGAGTAGATAGCATGAGAGTTTATTTCAATTAATTTCCAGCACTTCGTTTGTTGCTGGTCAAGTCGCTTGATTTGAGCAACTTGACAGAATGGCAAATATAAATGGCATTCTACAGTTAAGAGTCTGTTGTACAATTTTGGCAACCTGCAAAATGCTAAATGTCATTGTCAGTGTGGATTAAAAGTAATGTTGAACCACAGTAAAAAATCAGTGCTCAAGATGAAAAACACATAGTTTCCTACACATATGCAAGTACACATTCATTATTTATGTCTTATCATCATCTGGCCCGTTTTAGTGAGTCTGTGCCACATATTCCTGTTTGTGGCTGACACAACTAGAACCTGATGTGGTCTTCTGCTGTTGCTGTCCATTCACATTAAGGGAAGTGGTAGCTCAGTGGTTAAGACTTTTACTTTATTACTGAATTACTGTATCCTTCCTTGAACCAGTCACCATTCTCCATAAGGCATTTCCACCAACAGAACTGTGTTGTTTTTTTTTGCTATATTTACACCATCTCTAGAGACTGTTCTGTGTAAAAATCCAAGTAGATTCTGAAGTATTTAAACCAGCCAGTCTGGCAATAGCAATCATGCCATGGTCAAAATCAGTGAGATTTCCCTCTTTCTGAGGGTTGATGTTACCTAAAGCTGCTGGTCGTATCTGCGTGATATTATGTATTGTGCTGCTGCCTCACAATTAGGCTTCAGAACCAAGACAATTTTACTGACTATAGTTATTAGCCTCATTGACTTAAAAAAAAGAAGTCGGGAATAAGGAAATTACATTTTATATAACAAGTGATAACAAGGCTCTAGCTTGTTTTGCAGACATATCATGACATTAACTGTAACTAAAAAAAATGATAAAAATGTATTTCATGTCATTATGTAATGGCTTAGTGGCTTAGTTGTTAGGACGTTCGCCTCACACCTCCAGGGTTGGGGGTTCGATTCCCGCCTCCGCCTTGTGTGTCTAGAGTTTGCATGTTCTCCCCGTGCCTCGGGGGTTTCCTCCGAGTACTCCGGTTTCCTCCCTCGGTCCAAAGACATGCATGGTAGGTTGATTGGCATCTCTGGAAAATTGTCCGTAGTGTGTGTTTGCGTTAGTGAATGAGAGTGTGTGTGTGCCCTGTGATGGGTTGGCACTCCGTCCAGGGTGTATCCTGCCTTGATGCCCGATGACGCCTAAAGGTTCCCCGTGACCCGAGGTAGTTTGGATAAGCGGTAGAAGATGAATGAATGAATGAATGAATGAATGAATGAATGAATAACCTCTGTGGTATAAGAGGACTAAAACAGTTCATGATGTACATCTGTGAGAAAATAATAACTTTACTTTCAACAAAACTATCCTAGTCACACTACCCCCTTAATTGATTCTTTTCCTATAACAGGATGTTTGATTCCTTACATATTATTCAGTTACCTCTAACCACACAGTAGAGAGATCAGATCCACTGCCTATTTGCTGTTGGCAAGCTACGCTTTAGCCGTAGCTAAATAAAAAGGCAAACATCAGCGAGAATCCACTCATATGCCTTAATTATACTTACTGCAACATTTTGAGTGTCTCAGTGTAAAAGATTTGCAACAATCAAAAATATGTTATAGGTAATCACTAACCATGAAAGTTTGCTGACAAAACACACGATTGTGAACGCAGCATTCAGCAAGCAGTCTAATGAATGCGAAAATGTATTTGACGTGAAACATCCTTTATCTACAAATGAGGCTAGTTCAGCTAGCGTGTGATGTAATGCGTAATAATCAGCAACATTGGTTTACTCCAGTCCAGCAAACAAACAAGTCAAGAGCTTTGGAAGATATGCCTGAATAAAGTAAAGCACTATAAGCTTGCTCTGGTTTGTATTTTTACATCAGTGGATGATAGATTGGACTTATAAGATTCCTCATCTTTTATGCTTCCAAGCACAGGCTTAGAAATAATGTTCTAGATGTCTAATAAATATCTAAAGTGCAGTGCAGCTCTGAGATGAATGAGAATCGACTGATGAACCATGTGGTGTAAAATGTAAAAGATGCAGTTAAAATCTATCCTGAAATTAGACTTCACTCATGTTCTCAGTGATGGGCAAATCAGTAGCCTGGAACAAGCAGACATTTCACAATTCACATCTGGGATATTAGACATAGCCATACAGACAGTCAGGTGGGCTTAACAAGCAGAAAAATTATAACTTTCCCAAAAGAAACATTTTGGTATCTAGGTTTAAATTTAACATGAATTTATAAATGCAGTCATTTCAGAATCAGTAAGACGCAGGTATGGGAAAACGCTGCCAAACCTGAGCAAACACAAAGCTGTCATACAAGTCATTACTTTCTCTTAGTTTCTATTAACACACTTAGCTAGATAGCTAACTCTCTTTCATTACATTATTTACTGTAAGCCACTACTTTTGAACATAGTCGTTTCCTTTACACTTAAAAATAAATAATGAATTTATAGCCTGTCCAAAACCTATGCTTTTTTTCTGGACATCAGAAACACCGAGCCACAGAGAAATGAACTTCTACACACACTCAGCAGTGGGACTGTAACATTGGCTCACACACTTGCACTTACTCTGTGTTGTCTGATACTCACTAATAAACCACAAACCATAACACAGGACAACATACAACGTGTCAACCCAGAACTATATGAGAAGAAATGATGAAAACTAAATAGGTATATGGTTTAATATGTACACTCAGTGGTCACTTTAATTGGAACACCAATATAGCTGAATATATGTGCAATTATCCACTAATCAGCCATTCGTGTGGTGGCATGTCCTACTGCATCCCCCACTACCTGACCTACCACTTCCTCTCTACTGGTCCACCCACTTCCCACGCCACCCATCCTTCAGTCCAGAGAACACCACACAATTCTTACCCTAAGGTTCCTTAACCATCAGGCAGGTGGTGCTAATAAACCGTTTGACACTTGTATTGTTTCTGATTGATGGACTTGTCCGGATAAAAAAAAAATCTGTAAAGTAAGATCCTGAGGGAGAGAAGGATGGGATATTTTAAAGCTGACATCTTGAACCAGCTGATGCACATCCCGTGCAAAATGTGACCAATCAGTAGCCTAGGTGCCCGGGACAAGCACCATTTTATTTGCAGTTGGCTATCAAACAAGCAAGTTTAACAGACAGAAAAGAAATGGCTCCATTGTTGACTATCTGGAAATTACAGTAGTTATCACACACAGATGACATGATCTTATCAACACTGCCAGAAGACAGGAGGGGGAGCTCAGTGGTTAAGATGTTGAACTACTGCTTGTGAGGTTATAAGTTGAAATCCCATCACTGCCAAGTTGCTAGGTTCTTAACTTCCAACTGCTCAGCTGTATAAATGCAAGGTAACATTTATGGCACAATGCACAAAATCATGCAGATTCTGGTCAAGAATTTCACTGTTATCTCTCTGATTTTGACAGAAGCATGACTGCTGATGACAAACTGGTGGTTTGAGTATGTTTAAAACTGTTGATTTTTTTAATTCTCCTGGGATTTTTACACAAAACCTTCTCTAGACTTGACACAGAAAAGGCAAAAAGCAGGTCAGGACAGAATGGTCAAACAAGCATCTCAGACAGCTCAAACCAACAAAAGTGGACTATCCACATCAGTTTAATTACAGCCAAGAACAGGAGCCTGGGGCGACAGAGGGCACAAGTTGTCTAAAAATAAAAAATATCCCATGGCTTGACATGTTGTGTGTTCTGATATTATAATCTGATTACACAAGTGACCAATGAGCGTATGCTCATGCATTTAGCAACTTTATAGCACATTTCTTATAGATCATTTCCATGTCCTCACACTGTGAGAGGATTAAACATGATATCCATTATGTTGAGCTCAGGCTGAAAGGTTATTTCCTGAATGTCATAAGAGCAAAACGTTTGCATCCTATTTATAATCCTTTTTTTCTACTTTATGCTATTCATGAAGATTTCAATCAGCATTCATTGCTAATATCTTAATGTGATGTATAAAAAAACAGTTTTTAGTTAACAAACTGCTTATTCAAACCTTATTCAACTGTAAAATTCACTTTGCTAAAACTTTTATTACTTTTGTAACTTTTTAGGAGTTTTTTTTTTGTTCATAAAGCCACAGTTTTTCTTGTTAACAGATTATGTGAAGCAACTTAGGCGAACTCTCATGATTGAAAAATTCTGGGAATTTTGTGCCTTTTGCCACAGATTTATTAAAACAAACATTTTAGTTGTATAGATCTAGTTTCTTTACTTATTTGTAAAATAAGTGGAGCAATAGATGTATACTGATATCTGCAGATCTTCACAGAGACATGCAGGATGAATTCTGGGACGTTAGACAGGGATGATAAAAACCAAGACAATTATCTACACATCCAGTTTATGTAATTAAATAATTTAGACACAGGCTGGGATATGCAGAGGACTATGCAGTTATGTAACTACAGTAACTTGTCCTCCTCTTTTTGAATAAGCTAGGGAAGACTACAAGAAAAACAACACAGATACACAGACAACACTATTCCTAATAATGTCATTCTTCATGAAAGGACATTTCGCACATGACTTCTGGTAAACATGGTTGCATCAACAGGATTTATTTTTCACCAAACAAGCATGATTTCTGTCTCTGACAGAAATTCTGTCCCTTTATTTCAGAAACTGAAATAAAACACAAATATGCATGGTTTACTCCAGGCAGCAAGTGTTGCAGAGTGCCTAGAGCGTAGCTGATGGAAAGAGAACAATGCTACGAGCTGTCACATCTGTCAGAAATCAATGGAAGCTTTTCATTTTGCCATAAGGATGTTACAGAGCTTCAGTGCTGGAATTTACTCTTATATTAAAATATTAAACACTCCTGAAAATAAACTGAATGTGCTTTATATGTCATTTCAAAGCATTGAAAGATTTATTCTGTCATCTCCATGATCCTGAGTATGACAGAATAATTTACAAGTCGAACTTCAGGATGAAAAGGAACAAACTATGCCTGCTTTATGACAGATTTATTAGCAATGATGATGCACAGCTTCAAGTAAGAAAAAAAACCCACAGCTTTTTCTCCCTACCTTGCATCCGAACATGAGCGAGATGGTGCTGTTGGTGCATGCTACTTTGCAGTGGCACAACATTGGCGAAACGCAATCCAAGTTCTTGATGCTGGGAGACATGCTCTCCGTGCCTGGGCTAGTATGATCGGTCAGCGATCGAACAGGTCACCGGCGTGTGCTTTCTCACACGCTGCCCGCTGACCGATCCTGGCACGCACCGTCATCTCTCGGCTCAGTGCGCGCCAGCCTCTGTGCGCTCAGTGGACTCGCGGAAAGAGTGGCTGAGCGGGGAGCTCCGGAGCAGCCATGCTGCCTGTGGAGAGTCCTGCGCTGGGAGGGCTGATGATGGAAAGAGGGGGGGAGGAGAAGAAGGATTAGAGGCGAGGCAAGGCAAGGCTGGGCTAAGTGGGATGATCCGCTTCAGCGCTGAATGTAAAGAGCAGCCTCTGCCATGCTTTACTCTGAGAGATGGAGGGAAAGATCGCAACTCTCCTGCCACTGACTGTCCAAACAAGGCACAGGCAGAAAAATACAGAGGCAGAGAAAAAGAGAGAGAAGAAAGAGGAGGGGCAAGCTGATGCATCGTGGGGCTTAACAGAGAGAGTTCTTACACTTTCTGAATTCAGGAGTCTTTCGTTGGACAGCCAAAGAGGAAACGTGGAGTATACCTGGTTGAGTCACAGGGTATGACAATTTACCTGCTTTAATTTCAAGAATAGAAAAGAAAAGCGGAGATTATATATTAGTTAGATATTAATTGAGTGCTTTAAAAGTTGAGCTGTGACCTCTGATATAGGCTAATAAATCCAAGCTGAGTGCTGATATGAGGAAAGCAGCAGATGAGACACAGAAAGGTAGTTAAACCTCTGTAAAATCGGTGCAAAAAGTGACAGCATTAATTTATAATTTACAGAAGCAATAGTGTGCTCTCAGCAATCTGCAGAGTCAGGAGACTCAGGGACTGGAAGCTGTGTAGCACAATGTACAGAGGTGAAGTGAACAGAATAAGCTTTAACAGCTAAATCTGCTGATGGACCAAGTTTTACTGGGAAAAAAAATCTCAACCTCAACATTTGCTTATGTTTGTGTACAGGCAGCACAAAGGTACACTTATGATATATATTTATATTTAGTAAACCTATATTTCACCTTGTCATAATTACCTGATTGTATAGAATATACAGTATGGTGTAAATGACCTATTAAATCATCATTAAGAATAAAATGTGACAGTGGGGCTTATGTTGAAACATTACAAGTGATTTACCTCAGATGATGAGCAAGAGACTTATGTAGATATACAAACTTATTTAGTACAGAACTTTTTGATATTTTGCAGACATTTTCTAACCTTCCTGCTTCTTGATTTACAGCAGAGAGGAAGTGAAGATCTCAGAAGAAGGTTCTTTTCAAAAATATCATGGATGCCTCCTTGTTTGTCTTATATTGGTACCAAACTATCCAGCTGAGTGTGATGAGTGATCACCTTCCCATTTCGAAATACCATAATGTATAGACAATATTGACTGTGTGAAAAGGCTCATTACCCTCAAATGTGTCATGAAGAGCTCATAAGAGTTTTCCAAACCAGTCTTTTGTGGACTTGGAAAAGACATGACGCCGTCACATGTAGGTTTCCTGAGGAGGATGTTCCGGAGTGTGTTGTGCCATACCTGTTACTATGGGCCATTAGGTCTCTGTATAACCGGAGAGACAGTCTTGTACCTATTACTAACATCAGTTCAGACTTGTTCCCAATGTACTCTAGGTTCCATCAGGGCTGCCTGATTTCACCTGATTCTGTTCACAATTTGCCAAGTCAAGGAATGGAGAAAGTCCAGTTTGGTGAATTAAGGATCACATCTTTGTTATTTTCTGTAAGAATGAGGTCACAAATACATGGACTTAGCCATAGAGATAGAGTAAGAAACTTGTACTTTTTAGGGGAGCTCAAAGTCAAGTCACTGCTCCTCTGCATTGTAAGGAGCCAGTTTAGATAGTTCGGGTATCTGGTTAGGACGCCTCCTGGCATGTGCAATGGGAAGAAGACCCCAGGGTAGACCAAGAACTAGACGGAGAGATTAAATCTCTTGTTTGGTCTAAGACTATCTGGGTATCCCTGTGGAGGAGCTAGAGGTGGTAGCTAGGGAAAAGGAAGAGGTAATCTCTGCTGAGATTGCTTCCCCTAGACCCAAATAAGTGGGAGAAAATGGACTGATGGATAAAAAAATTTAAGTCCTGCTTTGTTTACTGTTACTGCTGTGAGCTGCTGATGTCCCTTACTAAACATAGTGTTGAGGAGACCATCCTGAACTTCTAAGTAAGTTGAGGGACATTTCCTAGTTGGAGATTTAATTGAGTTACAAGTTTTACTCACATGCACCGAGAGATTAAGTGTCTTTTTTGTGTAAACATAAACGAATCATGACCTAAGTATTTTAAAGTTCTATCTCCGTTAAGAATGAATGGTTGATGATGAATGATCTCCAGGCAGTATTAGTGAGCTGAATTGTAGAAAAACGGTACAACGTCTGACTTGACTATATACAGGAATTTAATTCTGTTTAGAGTTCTACAAGTGTCACCACGCTGTTTCATATGCTGTTTCCAACACACTTAAAAATAACAATCTGTTTAAAAATAATCTGTTTAAAACAGAGGTGAAACACATGACAATGGATAAAGCCAAAATGATGTATGTGTTTTTTAAACACTGAACACGTTTAAAAATACTGTACCGCAGCTGAAAATTAAATAGTGATGCTTAAACATCTCACATATATCTAGTGTAGTAATTCTGTGTACTTCATGAAATGTGATCCTAAAACCTTGCTGCTGTTGACTGTTGTAACACTGTTTTGTGCCGCCTCGTGCTCAGCAATTTTTATAGTGAACAATGAATTTGTGTGTGTGTGTGTGTGTGTGTGTGTGTTTGAGCATGTATGCTGATGCTAATCACTCTGAGGAGCAGCTAAAGGAGCATGCTGTGACTTTATCTAGATCATAAAGTGCTGAATGCTCATGATGGTATTAGAAATTCAGAGATACAGCGATATGCGAGACAAAAAGAAAGAGCGCATTTACTGAAATCCTTTTTTGTAGGACTGATATTTCCATTATTTTTTTTTTTCCCTTTTAATTTGTTCTTGAGTTGCCTCTGCAATTTTATAATTGGGTCTTTTCTGATAGCATGAGACACTATTTTTGAAACTACATTTTTAAAGAAGCAATTAATAAAGAAAACGGTAAGAAAATTCCTCGAGTTCATGTGCCACCCATTATATTACATTCGAGCTGTCAGAAAAGAAATAGACAATTTTCTATTTAACCCTGTACACATTACGCCAACATACTGTATAAACTTTTCCAGATTAAACCAAACCAGTCTGTCACTACACTGTACTGTATATGCCATGGTTAGACTTAGAAATATTCCATTCAGAGTAATATAAATTTATTTCAATCAGTCGGTGCAGACACACACTTATTTATATCCAGAGCAGCTTTACAGATGCCAATCTTCCATATATCATTTTGAGTGGTGAGAGAAAACCCATGGAGACATGGGAAGAATATATGAAACTCTACATTAATCTAAGCCCAGGATGAAATAAGGGAACCCTGGAGCTGGGAGGTAGCCACTATGCCGCACGCATACAAGAATTCTTATAAATAAAATACACAATAACTACAATAAAATCCAAACATCTCCAATACTGTGAACTGCAACAAAAAAAAACATAAAGAATTTATAAACCTGAGGGTTTTCTGAGTGAGGCTCTGAATGCTAACTACATGTTTTAATATTTCATTTGAATTGACCCATGTGAATTCATACAGCTTTGCAGCCACGTCATTTTGCTGAATTACTACAGCCTTGAGACTGAACATCTTCCACATGATGAATACAGTTGAACATTAAAAGAGACTTGCAGTGATATAAAGTGCTTGACAGGTTTTACCCACTTTACCTGCCAAATAAGACCCAGTGAATTCAGCTAATATCATGAAGCAGTAAATGCTAAATCTGAGTAACAGATATTTTTGATAGAAAAGACATGTTGCAAAATGGTTTGTAAATACATTAAACACTTATGTTTGCTCGAAGCTCATGTATCAATTGCTCTCACTTCCTAACTGCATCGTTAGATAAAAACTGGCTAGAAATAATGTGTCCTTCATATGCAGCAGTAACATATATAAAGTGATGTCAGCAACATAGTTGTATTGTGCTTCTGTCTCTCTCTGTCTCTCTCTGTCTCTCTCTCTCTCTGTGTATATATATATATATTTGCATACACAGACAGTTAACATCAAACATCAGAATGAAAAAAAAGTGCTAACTCTGTGATTTTATAGCATGGAGGCTGTAAGCACGAATGTTAAGTGAGCAGAAAAGCATCTCAGAATGCACAACACATCAAACCTGGAGGTGGATGAGTTGCATCAGCAGAAGACCACATCTGGTTTCACTCCTTTCAGCCAAGAACAAGAATCCAAAACTATCATGGTCACAGACTCACTGAAAGACTAAAAGGTGTTTTTCTTTTTTCTAATTAGATAACGGTATGTATGTGCAGGCATACCATTGTTCTTCTTACAGTGGACAGGGTGTGTGTATGTGTGTATTATTGGAGAGATTCAATATACATTGATGTCTACAGCGGCATCCATATTAAACTGTTTACATGATGTCTTGTACACTTACTCAATTGCTGTTTTGCAGAAACATCCAGCTGCTGCTATTACACAAGTGTAAATATGTTTACTTGAACCTTGTCAGAGTCCTATATTTTTGCAAATTGTACTGTCCAATACACAGTATGCACACTGGTTTGTGCTATTTTGTGTTTTTGTCCTGTACGGTTTTGTATTGTCTATCTGTACTGTCTTTTGTCTTGCACAAGATTGAACACGATGCGCTTTATGTGGCTAGGACAACTTATTTTAAGTCCTTAGCTCTGTGTTGTTTTTAAGTAGCTCTATTTTGTTTTATGTAGTTTCAGGATCCTGGAGAAACGTTGTTTCATTTCAATACGCACTACATAACAGCTACATATAATAGAAATGATTCTAAAAAGCTTCTCGACTCTTGACTTGACTTGATATTGGGCAGTACATTTAAGTGACATATGTTAAGTAAAATACGTACCAGACACACAGAGAACGCAAAATACACTAAAGTGACACAGAAGCTTCAGGAAAAAATCAGATCTGAAAAATTCTGCAATGTAACACTGGAAACCATTTGTAACAATCCACTGGTCTGGTTATTAACCTCAAGGGTAGACCATCTGCTAGCGGAGAGCAAAAAAAGGCTTCACAACAGCATGAAGCTCTATGGGGAGGATTTAGCATTAGAAAGCAATCTGAAAACAATTTGCAAGGGCAGAACGTCCCAACTGCTCTGCTGTGTGCTCTGCCTTTTTAGAGCTGGTAAAACCTAGTTTCTGAGAATTTAGGCTAAATAATATGCAAAAGTGCTCTGCTGCCCAGATTAAAGCTGCTCCGTATACTTAGAGACACATATAATCTGCTAATATATTCTACTAAAAATACATTGCATGCAGTGTCACTGGCCTGTGGTTGAGTAAATGTGTTTGCTTTCACCAGATTAGCACTTGACTGTGTGTCTGGAGGGATTCAGAGGCCTTTCAGGCTCTTATTAAGATTGACAGCTCATCCTGCTGCTTAGGGCCTTTTAGTCACAGGTAGGTCTGATCACGCTCAGTGGAAATCGTGCACTGCTCCATAGCAATGATTTGGACGACAGTGTAAGTCGATTCGCATCTCTGAAATTGTCTGTAGTGTGTGAATGGGTGTGTGAGAAGATCGGAATTTTGTCCAGTGTCCGGTGTCCCCTGTCTTGTGCCCCGAACCCCCTAGGTTAGGCTCACTATTGCCCCTTTTCCACCAGAAAGAACCGGGTGCTGGTTCACAGCTAGTGCTGGTGCTAGTTCAAAGTTTATTTCACTGGCGAGCCTTCTAAGAACCGGTTTGCCTTTCCAAGGGCTAGAGAGCCTTCACAGAGCCAAGTCTTACGTCACTGTATACGTCTCATCTTTCCCAGCAACGTTAGCGCAGCAGCGGCAAACACAAACACAACATCAACAATGGCGGATGTTTCTTTACTGTTAATTCTCATGGCTTCGCAAACTTACATTGGCATCCAAACGCAGCGAATCCAACCTGTACCTGCAGCTTGATGTAATTTGTATAAACAGAGGTTGCAATCAAGAATAAGGGAAAGTGCATAACATTATTTTATCATTAACACAGAAAAAAGTTAGCCTTAGCATGTAGCTACCTACTATCATGTGTGCTGATAATTGATCATATTGTAATTGATCATATTGTATACTAACATTAGTATGCTTAAGGTACATTATCAACGGCGCTAACAGTAACCCCACCCCAGCCCCGCCCCCAGCCCCTACTTAAGTTAGATTATCTAAGGCGCTAACAGTAACCCCGCCCTAGCCCCTGACACAAGCGGTTCTTAAGTCTAGACCAGCGTTTTGGTGTTACTTAAGAACCACTTTTCCTGGTTCAAAGATTTTGGGTGTCGAAAAAGAAAGAACTAATTTTAAATTAGGCTCTGGCTCCGAACCAGCACTCAAACTCCCTTGGTGGAAAAGGGGCACAAGGGACGTAGGATAATAAGATGGATGGATGGATGGATGGATGGATGGATGGATGGATGGATGGATGGATGATTTAAGCCAGTAAAGCTACCTGTGTTGAGGGTTCAACATCATGTACAAAATTATTTGCCTTGTTTTCTAAATTGTCTGGACACCTTTTTCTATAGATGTGCATCAAGACCCAAGATCCCATGAGACCCGGTAAAAAAAAGCTACGAGGAGGTGTTTGTTTCTCTTTTTTTTAATGTTATGCAAATAGAGTAAGCAGACCGGTTGTGAAGTTAGAACACAAAATAGGCCATGTCTGTTAAGGTGGGAGTGTACTTGATACTCACGCAGCATGCGCTAAGCATTTATTCATCATTAGTAACAGAATATCCTGTATATAAGCATCATGTTTGTTTTTATGAATGTTTTATTTTTTTCACATTGTGTGTTTTTATCACAAGCTGGTATGTTAAAAAAAATACAACTGTATGAGTGAACAGAGACAGGATTCCAGGCAGAAGTGGGATGTTAAAAAATCCCACTCTAATCAATATCTGATCAATATGAGGTCACTGTGAAGTCAGACTGTAGTGATGTATGCCTATTTTAGCTGATTACCCACGTTGATTATTGTGTCAACATCATTTGTAGCAGTTCAGTGAGTTCCAGTATGTTGTACTGTAGTCCTGTGTGTATAAAGATGGAAGCATCTGCTTCAGGACTGTACGATATTTAAGGTACAATGACGATGTTCCTTGTACCATACTGAAACGGTGTACCTGTGAGGTGTCACCATTAAAGATACATTATATATATTATATCATTATATTAATGTTAACATACTTTGAACATGATTTTAAAGACAAAATGCAACTCAAATGGAACGTCTGCGCTCTACTGCACTCTACTCAGACACATATTTATTCTTATTTATAGGACTAGAAATAAATCTTAGAATAAACATATTATTATATCATAGATATAGTGTCTTATTTAGAAATATGCAGACTTTATTGCTTACAAAGGATTGTTTACAGTAACAACCATTCAAGCAAACACCTAGAAAAGGCTCCTGTATTAGGCATGGAATGGTATGAAAAATCCTTCCATGATAATTATTATATATAACACACACTGGAGAACTTGCTAAAATATATATTTTTTTAATCTAATGTAATGGACAGGCTCTTAGCTTTTAGCAGTTTTATGAATATGACAGCTTCTCTGAGTTGTTGATCCTTGGAATTTTTTTAAAGAAGAGTGTGTGTGTACGTGTTTGTACATGTACATGGCAGCTCAGTGGTTAAGGTGTTGGATTACTGATCGGTGTGTTATCCTTATGGTACTCTCATCACATGGATATACTTCATAGACTTGCCTTTTTAACACAATTCTCTCTCAATCAATGATACTACATCTTGACCCAGACACACTAGGACAGGTCACTGTGACAGCCCTGTGATTAGAGCTAAACATGGGACACACACTTTTCCCACAATGCACTGAAAACATCCTGGAGGTACTTTTGATGTGAAAGGAGAGGAACTCCTCTCAGTGGTCAAAATGAGAAACACTGTAATACTCATCTCACACACAAGCACAAGCTTCTGTTTTACTAAAAGATGGCGAATCTCAGCAGAAACCGAATGACTAACCTGATATTATATAGTTCACTTGTACCAGTGTCTGTCACACTGTAAGCATTTATAAACATAAATTTGGGGTGCGATGACAAATTTTTGTGGGACACAGTGCTGGCAATGAATTACTGTCGCAGGAATGTCAGGGCGTCATTATATAACACCTAATAATCTTTTTTTAAACAAGAAATCCTGCATTATTGCTTTAATGGTAAATATATTGGATATATATAATATGATATATAATATAATATAATATGAGATATAATATAATATGTAATATAATGTGTTTTCTTTAAAGCTGCATTCATCTTCATCATAAATTCATTCAACAAAAAATTTTTGTCAGGAAAACAATTTTTTGTGTACTGTGAAAGGATTTCCCAAATTCCGCTCATACAAATAACCAAACAAAACAAGCCAGTAGGAAAAAGGAAACTAAAACCTAGTTGGTCTTATTCTAGAAATAGCTGGTGGACAACTACACCTGTTTCTAGAAGTTGTGTTTATTTAGTTGCTTTGTTCCTGTGCTGTGTTTAATTTTCAGTAAGATTTCAGGTAAATTTCTCAGGTAATCTCTGTAAATCAGTGGTGTGTAGATTCTGTCCATTCAGATTTTGTCTCCTGTCCCATAAGTCCAAACTGTAACATGAATTATGCTGTTACTCAAAATCTTTATATATTTATACATATTTATAGTTTGAGGTCATTGATGGTTCACAATAACTGTTAACATTTCAGGGTAATGTGGTCATTTTGTGTGTGTGTGTGTGTGTGTGTGTGTGTGCACGCGTAACAGACTGCTATGTTTGACTTGCTTTGACTTGTTCGCTTATCTATTGTATGTGCGCCTCCTAGTGGTAAAAAACTAAATGCCCTTTTACTAACACTTCAATAACTGTACCAGGAGGCACCAGCTACAGTGCAGTAAAATATTAATTAGCATCATATATCATACATATTGCCAGTAACCTGTCAATCTGGAAAAAAAAGCCAAAGAAAAAAACCAAGATTACTGGACAAGAATGTTTTTTTCTTACTGGCATATAAACCTGAAAACAAAACTGTTATGAATATTAACATATAAAGAACAGGCATCCTAAATGACATGATAGATATATGGCTGGTTTATTTAAATACATCGAAATAACATGATTTGTATATGTGAACACAAAATAAAAATAGTACAAAACTCGAAAAACAGAAAAACAGAATCCTGGTAAAGAGTGAAAGATTTATGGAATACCAGAAAAGCATGATATCGATGTTATCAAAAAATAACTCAAGTGAAATAACAGTGAAAAAACAGACAGTGCATTTAAATTTAGAACAAGATTCATTTCTACGATACAAGAGCAGCCGTTATTTTTCGTCTTAGAGAACAAATATTCTGAATATTGGGAACTTGGACAAAAATTGGAGATGGTCCAGTCAGTGTTATCTGATGAATATCAGCAACTGCTGTCAGAAGGCGCGTATTAATTCAGAGATGTCCAGTAATTCCCATAAAGACCAGGGGTGGGTGCAGGTTTTCACAACAGGTGGAATCAGGTGTGGCTTTTCCATGATTGGAATGAAAATGCACAAACAGTGACTCTTTCTGGACAGCTTTGTTTTATAGATCTTAACTCATATATAATACTTCAGTCAACAATGAATCTGAGCAGTGTCACTGAGATTCACCCTTTGGGTAATGAGTGGTGTTATCTGCTGTGCATCGGCCATCTAGATCACCTACTAGATGCAAATATGAAGATCTTAATGCTGTATTTGGAAAGACACCTGAGTTCTCTTGGCTGAGTTCCACTTTGTTTCAGTTTTCCTCCCAGTACAGTAGATGGCAGCATTAAATCTGATTTAAACGGCCATTTGGAACCTGCTTTAAAATGCTCACAAGAGCTCAAGTTAAAAAAAGACATTTGGTGATATCATTCTTAACACAGGATGCAGAGTGATGTAAGGTCATGTGTGGTGTATATTAGTAAAAGCCCATCAAACATTAGGAGATCCTCTACATTCAGGTCAGACTGAGACTCAAATCTAAAGTCAAATTTTCACACAAAAAAGTCATTTAAGCTGCAGTCAAACAAGATCGTCTCATTAACTCAGTACTAACAGCAAACAAAAGCAAAATCTCTTGAATAACATTTGGGTACAAAATTCTTTTTCAGTCCAGGATCTTACTCCAAAATGCTTGTTATGGTTTACTGTTCAAAAGTTTGCGTTGTTGCCCATAGATAAGTACAGACATCCAATCAGATTCTTGTCTTCCATATTCTGTAAGACATAACTAGATTCAGTCACAGTGCGTGCTCCTGGCAAAAAGCGGTGACATAGAAATAGAAATACTGATAAATAATAGTTTTATTCTAATATTTTTAGCACTTTTACCACAGCTAAAATCTCTCTAAGACAGAATCTAAAAACCACAACACACTTTCAACATGCCCACCTTCTATTTCTATTGTGCAGAATATTTCTTCAACATTCATCCACTACCTAAATGCAGCACATTGGAAAGAGGCTCGATCACGTTGTTCACCAAATACATAGCAATTAAAAGAAAGTAATTTCATGCAAATATTCAAGCAGTGCCATGCAATTAAAACAATCCATATTTACAAGCAAAACTGCTTCGGACACTAAAAGTGTTCACATACGATGGCTTGTAATATGTTACTGTTTGGCAAAGCACTAATCAAACTCACCCAAACTCCTTATAGTTTTAAACATGTTTCTCTGATAAGAATTTAATTTCAGTTTAAAGAAATATTTAAAGTGATGAACAGATGAACTGCAACACCAATTTCTCTTGCAGGGTCAAACATAAAATAAAAGTGCGTTGAGATTCGTAGTACATTGTTCACAAAATAACAGTTAGGTCCAACTCAGGTTCCAGAGAGTTCAGTACATTCACAGCACTGACACTGAAGCACATAAGCACAGATGTACAGGAACTCTTATCCGGAATGTTAAGACTAAAATGAGTTAAGCACTGAGGTCAAGTTCAACATTTCTAAACACACCATTTGATATAAAAATACCTAACACATTTGGTTGTGCTTGGACTGCATATTATTTTACTTGGACAAAAATGTCTAACAGTAAGCAGACTGGCCAAATGTATTCATACTAAATTAAACAGAAGACAGCAGGACCTTTGTGTATTACTGCAAAAAGATTTAACTCGGGTGGACAACATGTTATTTTAATTGTTATAAGAATCTATGCAGAAACTAATCCAACTTTCCAGCCTTGTTAAAAATATGCCAACATTTGGCAAATTGCAGACCCAGACTTAGACAAGGCTTTGACTAAATTGTAGGTTGCTTCAACAATCTATACAGAACATTTTTTCCCCACACTGTCCATGCTGATTAGCACAGTCCTCCTAATCAAATAAATGTGCCATAAGAGACATTAAGCCAGTGTTTATGTCGTTGAAGTGGAAAAAGAGTGACCTATGGTGTGTTAAGGCAGTATTTCAGTCCCAGCTGTTAGTATTTTATTAGATTAAAGCCTACTACTGATGACATCTACTTCCGAACCCGAGACACACGACGCCAACTGGATCTACCTCGTTTGGATTACCTACATTTTCATAGATCCTAACATAGTTGACACATATCTAAATAGCATGCATATTGGCACAGAGCATCAGAGAGTACCACTCGATATTTGACTCCATAACAACCTGGGATCAGGTGACAGTTGGGCTGCTTCCGCCCTGAGCGAACACGGCGTAATTTTAGCTACTGGCAATTATGCAAAACCATGACAAAGTGAGCAGTCTTCACGTTCACAAGTCAGTCAATGCAGCGACAGACCAAGTGTTGGTGTTGAATGAGGAGTCAAGCTGGAATTTGACATAGACTTTGCTATCCCATTTTACAAAACTGCCAAAAACTTTGCAGAGGCTTCAGTCAGTGTTACAAATGTTATCATATAACGATAACGGTAGACATAAATACAATACATTAACTTATTGTAAATATGTTACACTAACTTTAGCCAGCTAACTAGCTATTACATTTTCAACCATTGTAATAACACAGTATTATGCCCAAATCTGATGCTATACACCCCTGTCTTCAGTAATCTCTTTATTCTGATCAAGATTCAAATACTATGGCAGGAAGGCAGAGATAACCCCTGGACGGTAGGCCAGTTCATTATACACATTTACAAACTCATTTAAAACTAGGGACTAATTTACCATATCCAGTCCACATGCCAGTGTGATGTCGGGAGAGTTAAGGAAAGCAGAGTGCCTGGAAGAAAAGCCAAGCGTATGATTCCACAGAGACAGCAACCCGAGCTCGGTTTGAACTGGGGGACCCTGGGACCCTCTGTTCCAGAGTGTCACCCTAATACAGAACAGAAAACTCCAAACTGTCATGCAACTATTCTAACAGGATGCTGAGTAAAAATAAATATACAGGAAGACTAAAATAATGTTTGTATATTGCAAGAGAAAATCACAGCTTATAAAGACATGGTACTGTTTTGTTCAGGAGCAAGCACAATCTTTTCAGTCAAGATTTGATAACTCACCTTGTTTTTATTAGCCTTTATCAATGCACCAAACTAACTAAGAAATGACACTTTGTGTTTTTTTTAAGAATGAATCAACTGATAATCTCCATGCTGATGTTTATAGTTGACTTATCCACCTTAGTTGTAGACTATTACTAATTTATATTTACAGATACAACTGTCCATCATGAATTTGGCTGATGAGCAGGATGGGCATCAGCATGATCCCCTGAAATAGAGGAAACATCTGGATAGGAGTCTGTCCTTTAAAGGATGTGAATGTTTTGGTCCTGACCTGAATAAACACTGAACATTGAAAGCTTTCCTCTGCTTCCGTACTAATAAAGAGATTGCTCTCGATCTACACCCCAGTACAGACTGTAAGAGGAGATGACAGTTGCTTATGTGGAGCGTTGCTACCTGCTGAGAAACGAATAAGACAACAGGCACGACTTTGCCGACTGGCAGTCCAATGTGGCACGCTTCCTTTAACGCAGCAGTTGGGTTTTAGGTAACTTTGTGCAAGCTCTTTTCCAGCATGACAGAGAGAGCAATGAGACTTAAAATAGAACGGGAACAATGGCCTGAAGCACACAACATGCTGACGTTCTGGCTCAGTACACTCACACTTGGACAGGTAATTAATTCCACTTGTGCCAGTGGGGTCACAGAGAGTCGAATGGGCATCAGCCTTAGGAGAGACCACAGGTGTCTCATTAGATCAACCAGTGAAGAGGCTCAAGCCTGTGTATTAAAGAGGATCTTGTGCACTCTGAGCTACATAAGATCCACTATGATCGATATGCAAATACAGAAGGTTTTAAGATAAATGTGGTTTTAAAAAATGATGACATTTGTGTTAAACGGAAACAAATCTCCAAATCTACGACCTACACAAACCTTTACAGGTATTACAGTGGCATGTCAGTGCTCATTCTCTTGAAGTTAACAAGAAAAAAAAGCCAGAAAACACAATTCCCTCTGTCTTGAATACTTCTTTACAGCTGACTGTTATGAACAAAGTAATGAGTTCTTCAAACAATGCTAAAGAAACATCTGTTACCAAAGATGTTACCATGAATAATCACACACTTTTTCTTTTCTCCCTTATACACATTCTCTCCCTAATTATTCTTAGGTAATTCCCATCTGCCAGCCGGATCTCGCTTTTACATGACAGCTACCAACTGGGGAGATTGCAGGCCAACACATGCTTGAACACATGAAAGCAGCTTTTTTAATGCTCTGCACGTAGCATCACAGGACAGAATAAAATTGACTTCCCAATGCCATTTACACTAAGCATGTACTGATTGAAGGTGGTCTGTTTTCTTACAATACCAAAGTCGTAACTCTGAGAATCAGAAAAAGTCGTAACTAATACTGATCTTAGTAACTAAGCCAAATTTCTCCAAGCTTCGACTGCACATTTATGTGTAACTTTAGGGGAGTAACAGGCTGTTAATCACATGTCCTATCTAATCCAGCATTGCAGGTCAATATCCACCATTACTTTATCCCTAATTCACAGCTCATATATATATATAATAACATAGATATACACTATAAATTGTATATTCCTAAAACACACAATTTGTGACTTTTATCACAAGAATGTACACACTAGATGATTAGACATGATTAAACTGCAACACATGCAATCAACCAAACTGCAAAAAAAAAGTCAGCAAGTTAAAATGTCTTTAATTTTGTCGAAATAATTTACTATTTCTTATTATGAGATTAGTATAAACCAAATACAAGATTATTATGCCTATTTATAGGGATAGATTACTGGTTTAAATTCTGTGTAAACTTATCTGAACAGGAAGGGGTGAAAATGAAATCCAATATTGTCCTGACTCATTAAATATCAGACTTGCAATCTCATAAGCATCAAACTTATGGCCGCAGACGGTGGCCATGACGATTCTGGAGTCAGAAGCAACAGTCTACATTCTTACATGGCTGGGTCATCTGACTGAGGCCATGACCTAAAAAATGCAATTCTAAGCTTGAACATTTCTCCAAAATGAATCAAATAAAAATCTGGCATTAATAATAATAATAATAGTAAGTGCATATACAATGGTACAAATAATGCAATAAGGCTTCCAGTGTGTGAGGCATCTGCTAAAGTACAGAGAATTATTGGGCAGTTATTTAATTATAATTATAAAATAATAATAAAGCCAATTTTTGAGGAAACATTCTCTTATTATCTTTGACGTTCTGGATGAAGTATATGTTTACATCTATATACGTAAAGGAATATATCCATCCCAACAAGACAGATACCGCAAAGTGTGTAATAATATTTGAATAAAATATTATCCTATTAGAGTTAACTGTAATAAAGCTCAAGATAATAATCATACATAAATCTAATCCTTCTCAATCATTTATTTAATGAGTAATAAAGACAGCGCCAATAAGCTTTTCATTTAAAAATAAATAAATAAATAAATAAAAAATCAGACTATGATCAGAAAACAACAGCATGAAGCTCAAGACAGGCCAGCTGGGGCTCTCATTAAACCAGAATGTTCTCCTTACATCTCTCACCCACTGTCCAATCCCTGCCTGGCTCTTGCAGCACGTCCCTGTGTGTGTAAAAAAAAGCCCACCATGAGTGTGTGTGTGTTGTGTGTAGAGAGAGTGAGTAATCTTGTGTAATATGCATACAGAGGAGCAGAGGGGACCAAGAAGCCTGTGACTCACTGAGGAGAAGAAGTATAAGATTAGAACACAACCACTCTCTCTGCCTTCTCTGAACACACACACACAAACACACACTCTTACTAACATCACTGGTGTCTGTCACTTCACATTATACTCCAGTACTCTTTAACATATGCATGTGGACCACAACACAGCCATATGAGGACAGTGAGTGATATAAATGACTGGTCAAAGAGTCAGAAGTCAGAAGTTCACATATTATTGTATGAAAGTAACATGCACTGAACATCAACTGAATCATAACGTTGGTGAAGTGAATAACAATGATTATCTCAAAAAATTGTAAAAAATCAATCAAACTCGATGTGTTGGAAACAGGAGAAATGGGTAAAAGTTATCTGTGATGGCTAGACAACCTGGTCAGTGCATCTCCGAACAGCAGGTTTTATGGTGGGTTCCGTATCACAGTTACTGGTTACTACAGACCAGAAGGCTGTTTGGTTTGATCCCCCAGAAGAGCTGCTGAAAGGTCTCTGCACGCTCAGTGCATCGTAGCTTGCAGCATACAAGGCTGCGTAGCTGTAGACCAGGACTGTAGATAAGGACTGTCGACTTGTACTCCGTATTCAGCTCAAAGTGTATGACCATGCTGAGCGAGATCATCACAATGATCGGATTCAATAGGAGAAAAGACACAAGCTGCAGCAGTCCTGCCTCCTTTCAGTGTCACCCACCTAAATAAGTCTGGCTTTATATTCAGTCTGATCCTTTATCCTCTCCTTTCAATGTCATAGAAACAACTGATAACATTTTTTATTCGCCAACATGTGATTTGCTGTCATACAAAACCATCCAAACACCACAGAATATTAAAGAACACAGTTATATAGTGGGTTGATAAAAAATGCTTTACACAATTACATCAAATAAATAACATCTACAGTAGATATCTAAATGATATCTACTGCACTGACTCATATCAGTTTATTAAATCATTAAAAAAGTGATACTTTACGTTGGTTTTCTTGTCCGAGTCGTCCATTCATCCCCCTGCTACACTCCACACGACACTGAGACTGTCTCAATCCTGTCTCAACACAAGACTAACGCTGAACCGACTGTCAACTTTTCATTACGCTCACAGCAGCTCCATGGAATTTTACAGCAAACAAAAGCAAATGACTTAAGGCAGAGGGGGAAAAAAGCTATTTTCTTCCTGTCAAAAATAGATCTTTGCTCCGAAAGACAATTAAGGGATAAATGTTAATCCGCTTACAGTTTAAATCAGTGTGAAACATTTACTATCCAAGCATGATCCAGTTACTAAGGTATGACTTCGTTTGGAGGTTTGTACGCTATCTGAAAAAAAAAAAAAAAAAAGGAACTACAGGTTTAAAGCCGTTTTGTAGGGAATTATAGGGTTCTACAGAATATTTTAAACCGAGGGTTCCCAAACTAGGGTTCTCAGCAGCTTCACCTAATTTTACAACTAGGACTGTGAGAAAATCTCCTCTATTGTTTTGTTCATCTAACTCACAACTTAATATGAATACAACTATGATAAAAGATGTTTTGAGTGCTACTGTTCTGAAACTGGAAATCACAAACAGTCCACATTCAAATTAAAAGTTTATATAATATTTTAGTCTTTTTCACTATTCAGACACCCAGCATTAATGCAGGAGGTCAGCAATAATTAAATATAATAAATGTTTATCAGTCATATCTCACAGTTGCTGCTGGTCACATACTTATAGAAAACACATTTTAGAGTGGTGTCTACATTTTGTACCTTTTAGAGACTCCTGTGAAAAGGCCAAAGCACTCAGTAAAGACAAAGTAATGCAGGGGGTGTTAAATCACACCGTACAATGCACTTTATGAAAGGATAAGGAATAAATACAAAAATATTTTAAAAATATCCCTTGCAGTCTATAGAAAAATCTCAGTTGTCATTCACTAGTGGAATTAAGCGAACAAATTCAATCAAAAACAGTTCGTTTTTTGTTTTTTTTTTGACACAAATATTTATATCTTCAAAGTAAATGGTGATTTCAAACCATTTCTGTTCTCTGAGATTCCCGAATTAAAATGAGTTATCTTCAACCTCTAAAATTCTGTGTAAACTTATCTGAGCAGAGGTAAAAATCCAATATTGTCCTATATCTAGGGATAGTTTACTGGTTTAAATTATGTGTAAACTTATCCTAACAGGTGGGGTGAAAATGAAATAGAATATTGTCCTGACTCATTTTATATCAGACGTGGTGATAAAATAATTCATTTGTCTCTACCGATTAAAAATGTCCAATAAGTCTTTACAGTTTACCAGTAAAAAGGCTTACAGTTGAAATGATAATAAAACAGCATATACACCATGGGACAGAAAAATCAGTGAATGAAATCTATCTTTTGCATTTATTTAAAAAAAAAAAAAACCTTTGACACTTTTTCATTGTAACTTTGAACAATGTTTTAAACTCATGGTACTTAAGTATGTAACCTAGTGAGCCAGCATTAATATATCCAATGTTAGAGACTTAAGCACTTATGTACGCCGCTCTGGAATATGGGCCAAAGTGGTCTGACTTTAAAGAAATGCTCTGTGTGTGTGTGTGTGTGTGTGTGTGTGTGTGTGTGTGTGTGTGCCCTTGGGACCACTGCATCGCATGCACTTCTGTACAACTAAAAGATGTTCTTTCCCCATACACAAGTATGACTTAGTCACCAAGGATCAAACACAACTAAGCCTGGTGCACGTTATATAAAATCATCAATATGTAAGAAGGACGCATAGATATGCTCATGTCCGACCTCCAGTCCAAAGTGTTTCTGATAGAAATTTCACCTGTTTAATGGACACTGAAGATTCCTTTACAAGTAAGCTTGAGCAGTGTTGAATTATAAATCATCTACAAGTTCTTGAAAAGGATATGGCTATTGAATGATTCATCCTGCACTCTGTACTTTACTTATATCACTTACAAGAAATCACTAAACAGTTGCTGAGATATAAGCAGTTAGGAAAGGGAATTTTTCCAGTCTGGTCACTTTCATGAATGATAAATGTGTGATGTGTTTAAAACTGGAAAAAATGTTTCTTTAGCTGTCTTTATGTTACTGCAAAAAAAGCATATGTTATAAAGGTACATTGTTTTGATCCATCGTAAATTTATAATCAAATTACTAAACATTCTTTTTCTCAATTCATGAAATTGACTACATATATATAGACAGTTTATAGTTATAGTTATATATAGTTCTTCTGGCCTGTACTGGTTAAAGTGACTGAGCAAAAAAATAAAAAGTGTGTAACTCTTCATTGTGGACATTGGAATGAAACTTTATCTTAACCTACATTCTTCTACTGCACATAATTTACATTTACAGACTAACATTATCTCATTTTTATACAGCTGAGCAATTGAGGGTTAAGGGCCTTGCTCAGGGGCCCAACAGTGGCAGCTTGGTGGACCTGGGATCAAACTCACAACCTTCCGATTGGTGGCCCAACACCTTAACGACTAGGCGTAGCCACATGTTGTTCATTCATGTTCACACAGTCAGTGTCATACTTGAGTTTTCTATGATAAGTGTCCTATGTTGCACATGTTCAACTACTCAGTTCTCATTGGATTACGATTACATAAAAAATACAAAAACTCCATCATTATTATTAGACATGGGTCATGCATTTCAAATGACATTAATTCTGAAAAAAGCCAAACAAAAAGAAAAACCTACAGAAGCTTCAACAACTTTGTATGTATTCATACTATGATAAATGTTTTCCTGAAGTAGTGAATTAATGTTCTTTAGATTTTAAAGTTATGTAGATTTTAAGAACTGCCTATTATGATCAAATATAGAAAAAAATATGTTAATACTTCAGTCAATTAGAATGCTAAATGGCACAAACTTAGATCAGTTTTATTATTAAAATGTTATTTTTCTTGTTTATCTGCTTAAAGGAATAAAGACAGTCCAGAAAATGCTCTTTATAATGTTTGATATAACACAACAAGAGATTTAAGAAAGTAAATATCACTATGAAAAAACCTCTAGACATGCATTACCCTTACCTTAACCTTAGTGCTAACAATGCATAAGCAGTCCATTGTGCTCAGAGCATTCACCATCTCCTCCTAGCAGCGCTGTGTTTCAGCCTGAACAGTGGCACGGGAGTGTGCATGTGAGGCACAGAAACATGAAGCTCGGTACAAACTTCTCATCTGATCCAGTGCTACACATCCACACCAGCTCAGCTCTGACCCTACCGCACTAAAGCGCTCACACACCTCACCACCATATATTAGTTAAGTCATTATTTTAGTCCAGTAGGATGTACGAAAAAAACATTTTTTGGACAAAAAGAATATGATGGTCAAAAGAACCAAGTGTGTGGCTTCGCTTTTTCCTTGAGCGGATGCTGAGGAAAACCCTGCACAGACATTCCTGTGTGCCTGTGTGTGTGTCTGTGTGTGTGTGTGTGTGAGTGTGTGTGTGTGTTAGAAAGAGACAGAGAGAGAGCGAGAGAGAGAGAAAGAGAGAGCGAGAGAGAAAGCGGGAGAGAGAGAGAGAGAGAGAGAGAGAGAGAGAGAGAGAGAGAGAGAGAGAGAGAGAGAGAACAGCACAACCACAAGCAATAATCAGATTAATATGAGGAATTAATGAGTTATTACTAATGAATTAATAATCTAATAAATGCACATACTCCATCAGAAACCAACTGCTGCAAAATACAGAATGTTGTATGCACACACTATGGAACAATCTTCATTTGTTTTCATTTCTTATCAGAAAAGAAAAAAATTGCAGAAAAATTGTAACCATTATTCCATTCATTCAGAAAAAGCATGTTAAAGATGTTGCATATGAAGATGAAACTAGAGGTCTCATAAAATAATAATGCTTCTAATGCTTCTAAAGCTTCTAATGAATCCAGTAACTAATATTATGTGTCACTAAATCTAATCGCGCAACATGATTAGACAACAGCCTCCTGGAGGTAGCGATTTTTCCTTTAAAAAATATAAAATATTCCTCTAAACTATATTCTGTATGTACTGTAGCATTTATTTACTTTGATTTTAGTTAGATTGGATGCAATTGAGTTCAAATTAAAGTTAAACCTTTAAAAAAATTAAAATTAATTAAAATTAAACCTTAAATAGGGTTCACGCTGCATATTCGGTCAATTAAATGAAATCAAATTCAAATTACATTTGTCAAACACAATCATACACAGTATGACATGCAACGAAATGCTTTCTATGACTGTCCTTATTAAATAAAAATAGTATAAAATTGTAATAAAAAAGAGTCAAAAAATCAAATTTAAATGAGATACAAATAGAAACAATATAAAAAACAATATGTAGAAAGTATATGGAAGTAAAGTGATAATATGAAAAACATATATGAATAAATGAGTATTAACCTATTATTGTTATATATTGTTATAATTATTCCTACCTTGAAGGTTAGTCAATAGATTTTTGGTATAGTCTTGTGGTAACTTTATGGTAAGCATTTTTGACCAATACACTGGCTTTCCATTCACCCAGTGCAATGGAAACCAATTGATCAGACATTTTCAATCAGTACAAACAAATGAATTGATTGAGGATAACACCTTCAGATTTTAGATGCTTATGATCAACACTTGGAGCATCTCAAAGAGAAGAAATGAGTTTGATATCACCAGTTACTTTGAAGGTAGAAACATTTGAGTGAAAAGAAGATATTATGGGGGTTTTGGAGCTTTTCTTTGAATATATTGTTGCTACTAGGCTAGGTAAAAACAAAAACTCTTATTCTTAAAGCCATATTTTCCACTGACCACCACTGTGGAGTGTTTTACAAAAATACTACGAAGAAATTCATTCAAAAACTTAATATGCAACCTTGTCCGGATTAGACATTTGTTCCATTCAAGGTGATGGAAAAGCCTTCTTTGGGACGTTAGGTAAAAAGTGATTTCAAAAATCATAGTGCATATATATATATATATATATATATATATAGATATATATATATATATATATATATATGAAATGACTCTATGAGTCATACATTTACTCTATGAGTAAATGTAGTGCTTTTAAATATCCAATATTGCAATAATATCATAAAGAATTATATAAGGCTAGGAAATAATCACTGGTATAATCATATCAACAAATATCATTTAATTATGATAATCTATCTGGAGCTTTAAAAATGCAGGCAGCAAGACTACAGAGCAACAGCAGAAACACTCATGCTGTTTGTACCACACCATTAACCATGTTTTCAACATTCAACATTCAAGTCAAACATTTTAGGAATATCGTCAAAGCTAAGGTTTGATTGTCTTTTGTTTCAACATACAAACATCCTGATAAGCAGGTTATCCAAAGCAGATACCAGAAGTGTTTTCAGATATAAACCCAAGCTTATCTGCAAAAATATGCACGATCTACTGTAATTCTTCAGTATTGCTGAGATAAGACGCATTCACCTTCAAGCCTGTAGAGTGGATTTCTTACCATTAAACCTGATGTGCATGTTTTAGACAACAAATACATTTTGTCTTCCGACAAGTATGTATCACATTTTCTATAAATACTATAAGTAGATTGTTCAGAAGTAAAATTTGATTAGCCATTAAATGGAGTTCACACCCTGCTGTCACATGCTCTTTTGAATAGAAAGGAATGTGTAGGAGGGGTTTACAAAAGCACAGCTCAGTGAAAGAAAAACTAGTGAGACTGCTGCGCTAAAGACACTGAGACCCATCCAACTTTCACCTTGAGAAATGGAGAACAGGAGGCCGACACGTGTGTCTTTTTTACACGTCTAGACTTGTGGTATTGTGAGAAGGTTCACGCTAGAGGTTTTATCAATTATGTTGTGGAGCTACTACTGAAAACAAGAAGTCTCAACCAGTGAGTGGGGAAAAATCTTCATGACAAAAGTAAAAAGTAAAAAGCTCTTACAAAAGTAAAATTTCAGTGAAGAAAGCCTGGGAGATGTTTTTGTGCTTTGGAAGGTAAAAAATTCCTCTGGTAAAAGAAAAACGATGGAGGGTTGCAGAGTCCCATGATAAGTTTGCAGCACAAGTTGTAATAACATAATTTCCCACCTTGGCACATTTGATGTGCAAAGTGGAAAATAAAACATGGATGCCTTCTCAAATCCGAGGAGTTTGTTTGAGAACGTAAGTTCATAAGAAGCTAGTTTAAGGCATAGTTTCGGGCATGTGTGCCTATTGGTTCTATTCTATTATAGTCAACATCAAACATTCATGGAATCAAACTGTATCACAACAACAACAACAACAGTGAGTAGCTTAGCATCAAGCTAACTAGCTGACCAAAAGCGAGCAGTCCTAGCAATAAACTAGCAGGCTTACATCAGATAACTCTTAATGCTGATGATTAGCTGCTCAAAACAGTGATTAGTATGGTCAGTAGTATAGAATTAGCCAAGTACTGTGTCTGCATATTAACTGATCTAAAGCTAATAGTGCTATAAACTAATTTCAAAATAGAGAAGGGGAATGTTACACTGTTTACACTCTGAGCTGCTATGTTGTTCTGATGTAACTTTGTCACTAAATGTACATTTACATTTACACATTTGGCAGATGCCTTTATCAAAAAAAAATGCATCTTGATACTGGTTCACTAGGTCACAGAATAAGAATGCCATCAAACTGGTCATTTAAGTACTTCAGGTACTTGGATGCTGTTTTAAGACTACCAGTGACTCAGCAGTTTGAACATGTAGAGGAAGATCCTTTTACTAACCCAGGTGGCACAATAGAGAAAAGTCTTCATGCGTACCTTCCTTGGAGCTTGTAAGAGATGGTAGGACCAGTTGAGCAGTGCGAGAGGATCTGAGGAAGTGTGGTGCAGTGTGGGGAGTGAAAAAAGCTTTAATGTAAGTGGGTGGTGGTCCATTTTTGGCTTTGTAGGCAATTTTCCGTGTTTTAAATCATTCATGGCAACCTAGCAATGGGGTGGTGTGAGAGAACTTAGGAAACAAGTCATGCAGCTGCATTCTGGATCAGTTGCAGAGGTTGAAGTTTGCTCAGAGGCAGTGCTGTCAGGAGTGGGTTGCAGTCCAGTCTCGAAATGACAAGGAACTGAACAAGCACCTGAGCAGCCTGTGTTGATAATGGATGAATACCGAAATCAACATAAGCCTCTCAGATTAGCAGTATGAGAGGAAAAGGACAGATGATTGTCCATAGGTACCCCATGGTCTACAGGTAGCTGAGAAAACTAACCCAAGCTGACTAGTTGAGGGTATAAATTCAGTGGCTTTTTCCAGTTGTAGGCAGGGAATTACAGGTTGTAACTTTACCTCAAACACAGCATAGCCGTCCAACTGCCATGACTGACCAATCAGATTTGAGAAATGGCATATGTTGTCATGTGTAATTGTTGATATGGTCAAGTTTTCTGTAAAGAGATGTTTATTAAGTGTTTTTTTTTGGAAAGGGATCTCCAGGGGCAGAACTTAGCTGTTCATTCAAGTTTTCCGACAATTAGAAAGTCTTCAAGACAGAACTTACAAATACAACACGCTGTGCTTTTTGTCTTATTTACTTCAAGAGAGATTACAAAAGGACAGAGAGAGAGGTTAGTAAGGGGAAAACTGATCAGCTGACCCTAGACACCCCAGCTACCATCTTTTCTAGAAACTTCCCTCTGGTAAATGCTTCCAGTGAGTGAAAACAAGCTCCACATATTAAAACCACATATTTTGCACTGACAGCACCTTTTGACACTTTTGTTATTTCCACGCTCTTGTGTGTGTGTGTGTGTGTGTGTGTGTGTGTGTGTGTGTGTGTGTGTGTGTGAGTGTGTGCGTGTGTGTGTGTGTGTGTATGTGTGCGTGTGTGTGTGTGTGTGTGGTGCCCTTGAGTATAGTGTTGAATGCTCAGTGTTGTCCTGTTGTACCATGAGAAATTCCTTGTAAATGCAAATGTGCTATATAGTAATTAGTAAAGTGATTCTCATTGTGATATAACTATAAATGTTGACAAACTGATGCGGAGGAATAAAACACTTTCTGAATAAAATATCTGTTGTTATTAGAACTTAAATTCATCAAGAATTTCCAAGAACTGTATACATTCTCCCTCTTTCTCACTTATGCATTTGGATTTGAGCGTATAAACACAAATACATTTTAATACCTATACATGCTAATGCTCTTTGATGCAGACATGTCTGGCAAGTTTCATTTTAAAGATTTAAATGTCTATTTCTATATTAGTGATTAACTGGAAAGGTAAAGATCACAATACAACTGCTTGATACACATTTGAGAAAGAGGTGGTTTCCCTCTGCACAAAAGATATTCATACCTTTAAACATTTTGTGTTGTAAAACTTCATCAAAACAACATGAAGAGAAATCTGACCACAAAGATTACAAATTACAAGCAAATCTCAAAAACTCATCAGTGAACATGGCTGTAATCAGTGTGTGCATGTACATTAATCTTTAGCTAAAAATGTACAGATTGGTAAACAGACGCTTACCTTACTAGTGTGGGTTTCTGATGTTGCTTTGTTAGCAGGAGAACAAGGCTCTGCTGGTTTCATGGACTTTGTAGACTCATTCTGTTTCTCCTGTATAGTCACTTCATAATATTCCTGGATATCTAATAAAAGGTAAAAAAAAAAATCCAAGTATATTTCTTTACCAAAACTCTCAGGCAGACACATACAAAGACATATACACATACATACATACATACATACATACATACATACATACATACATACATACATACATACATACATACATACATACATACATACATACATACTTAATCTGATAGATTGCTCGGAGAAAACACAGTAGTGAATTCACTGCTGCTGCAAGAGTGTGATTCTGGGCCTTTTTCATAAACTACAAAAGTTTGTGGACACCTGAGCATAACAGCTATATGTAAACACATGGGGTGGCATGGTTGGTGTGAAGCTCAAGCAGCCTGCACATAGCCAGGCTTTGAGCTCATTCACAATGAACACTTTTGGAATGAATTGTATATTCGGAACTGTAACGCCAGAAAACTCAACTTACATCGCTAATGGTCTTGTGGCTGATCTGGCAGAATTCTCCACAGCCCCAATCTAAAATCTAGTGGCTAGTATTTTAGCAGTCAAAGCAAACCAAATCCATATTAATGCTCATTTATTTGTAATGCGATGTTGAAGACAGGGCAGTGATAATCAGGTGTCCACAAACATTAGACCATACAGAGTAGTTTTATCTTCAATATCGTTAACAAAATCTTGTTAAAAACAGGTTAAGTTATGCCTTTACAATGGAACTATAATCAAACATAATCTACATAACCAAAATGACTTACTGTGACTGAGGTATTGCAAACCACCTCTACTCACTTTTAACAGTTAAAAAGGTAGAGACAAATAACATCTTTAAGTCCTTGACCCCGCCCACTTGTTATACCCATGTACAGAAAGCTCCACCCCCAGAAACTATAGTGGTTCTACTCAACTTTGCATTAGCAAGGGCTGTTACGACATCACATCCAAGTTCACTTGACCATTCAAATATATTAAGGCCCAGTTATACACTATAGACTATATTGCATCACTGTGTTTTCAATAAGGAGTTGGTGGACCGGTCATAAACTTCATACTTAACTAAAGTACAACATTTAAACATGCAATATTTTTTGTAACATTCCAGGTGAAAATATGCTGTAAATAGTAGTGTTAATATATTTGCATAGAAATAATATATAAGATATTCTCATCTAAACCACTTACAAGTCAGAATCAAATCCAGTCGAGCAGTTCAGAGATGAGTAATCGAAAGTATTTGAAATAAAATACTCATGATTTTTACCAGTTCCCAGAGATTTATTCATTAACAGATGTACACCCCTTACTTGATGTGCTTATTAATAAATTCCTTATGACATTAAAAAAATGTGCCACATATTATTATTATTATTATTATTATTATTATTATTATGAAATTAAGTATATTAAATAATGATATAATAATTGTTACAATCGTTTAAAAATCCTGCATGCAACAACTCAGGAATAACTTGATTCTCTGAATGCTTATTTTGAGTGAATTATTTAGCCTATTTTCTTTTACACTTTTAATACGCATAAAAAAACTGTGAAAATCTCCTGCTTCAGCAAAGCTACAGGGCCAAGTGGCTTTCAGTGTTAATGGACCACTCTTTGGAAAGTGTACCTGATAGGCCTCTACATCCTGTCCTACAAATCCCTCCACAGCTCAGCTTACTTACTTCACACACACACACACACACACACACACATAGCAGGAGAGAGCTCTTAAAATAGTGGCATGTTATTGGAGTGTTACCATGAAGTCAAAGATTTTTATATACCGTTAGATAGATAAATTTTTACTTTTTGTTCTTTATTAATGGTGAATTCATGTTGCAGTTCAGTCCAGCTTAAGTTGTTTTTTTCCAAGCAGGACCTGGATAACGAGCAAAAAATCCAAACTCATCATAAAGCCACAAGACAACAAGCAACTAAAAATACAACACATCAAGTCAAAATATTCATTCATCTTCAGTAACTGATGTACCCTGGTCAAGGTTATGGTTTATCCGGGGTCTATTCCAGGAACTCACTGGCCATACGGCATGAACACAACCTGAATGGAACAGTACTCCACTGCATGGCAACACACACATACACACAGTCACACACACTTTGACACCTAGGAGACACAGGCATGAAGTTAACTCTAATTTGACATAAAAAAAAAAAGACTGAGAAGAATGAGTAGAACTAAAAAGAACACAAAACCCATTTCCACACTGAGTGCCATAGCACAAAGTTCCAATATCCTTCTACAAAGAACAGAACAATGCTCAAGGAAGTAAACAGAGCCAAATGCCCTGCTGCTTGGAAAAAGGTACAGACCTGAGCACTTTCTCTTGCCAGTAAACCACTCTGTACTGGCAACTGGAAGGTTGTCAGTTCAACTCCCAGCACTGAAAGAGAGCCACTGTTCAGAGTGCAATCTTTTCTGGAGAAAAATACTGGCCAGGGAATGTAATGTAATTTTAGAACTAAACTGTTTTTAGCTACAAAAAATGATAATGATTATCACCTTCTCCTTTCTGTTTGCTGAGTTCACACCTACAGTATGGAAAAAAACGTCTTTCGTTGCTTCATCGTGTGCAGTGTTTACTGTGTTATACCTCAGTCTCAGTCAAGCAGAGCAAAGAGCCTAAAAAAATCACTCCTTAATATTATCAGTAATTACAAAAAATAAAAATCTTATATATTTTAAATGCGTAGACCCTTATATACATATTTATATTTATATATGATTTTCAAAGCCCCTTCAAATGGCTGTATTTCAATAATGCTGAATCAATTCTAAATGTCTGATTCTTATAAACATATTACAGACTGTTATCTCGACTACAGACTATCAATATCTGTATTAAGAAAAATGTAAGTGCTTTGGATCTGAACGATTCAAAACATGTGTACATCCAAGTCAGCACCACTGAGTTAACCATCTTCCTACAACTCAACCGCAACTACAAAGCTTCCTAGCACAATTACAGCACTCAGTGACACCAAATAGCATAGAGATAGTAAACCACAGAGACTGTAACAACAGCTACAGTACATGTCATTATACATTATTAAAAGACTCAGCTTTATGCAAGTAAAGTACCTGATTGTGTAACAGAGATGAGCCAATATATATAATAACAGAACATCATTATTAAAGATATGGTATGGGTAGCCTAGTGGGTAATGTGCAGGACTATCAATCAGAAAGTTGTGAGCTCGATTCCCATGTCCATGGGCTGCCACTACTGGGCCCCTGAGCAAGGCCCTTAACCCTCAGTTGTATAAAAAAATTAGATAAAAATGTAAACTAAAATGATGTAAACAAAACATCATTTACTAATGCTGATTGTCATAAAAAAGAAGAAAGGAAAAATATCACTTTATAACTCTGGGAATGATGTTCAGAGCAAGATACTGTAAAAAAAAATTAAAGAGTTTCCCCTCAATCTGGAAGAATATTTCCACAGTATGTAAATATTAAGTTTTCAATATTGTATGAATAGGTCAATATTGCCATCATTCTTTCATTTGGAATAGTGCATTGAAAATATGCATTGAACCTTTGTTATAACAAGTTTATTAAGAAACGTCTTTATGAGCTAGCCTCATAAAGTGAAGATTGAAAATAATATTATGACTTCTTGTAACTACATACCCTCTTCTGTGCAGCATTAGTGACTGTACCGTTAACATTAAAATTTAACCCATGTCCCACAAACCCCATAAAATTACACTGAACCCAATAAAATGACACTGAATCTTTTTTTCCAAAAGATATTGTGACAGCTAGAGTTCTGATATATTTTCTGCATTTTCTCTTCTCTCTCTCTCTCTCTCTCTCCCTCCTTAAGAGCAAACCCTAAAGCAGACTTTGAGTGCAAATACCTGCTGCAGGTGGGGGGAAAATAGTTGACATTGCTGAATGCAGCTGCTGAGTGTGTGAAATATGCAGTCGTAAGGTCAAACCTGTTTCACCATTTCTGTCCAAGCAAAAAGCAAAGTACAACAGTGGATTTCTCTTTATTTCACCATGCAAATGCTTACCTATCAGGGCATGGAAAAGCGAGCTCTGAAACACGCTGATAACTCTGTCGATGGAGTGTCGAAGCTGGGCATCCTCGGGCTGATTCAGTTTTGACCTGTATTCTTCAAGGAGTTTCAGTGCTTGCTGTGTATCTGAAAAGTTCACATGAAAAAGCTCACAACCTGAGGCATAAAAACCATCAGCACTACATGATTTATGGACTGTAGCACATGTTCCCAGGCCTGGTTCTGGTGTATCCTGTCTGACATGTTTTAGTATTTTCCTCTATCACACACACTTCAACTTAAGAAGGATCAAGTGAGCAGTAAGTAAGGGCAACACTTATAATATTTGTAAGGCAGGGGTAAACTCCTGGAATTTGGAAGAGGACATATAGAATGGTGTAATAATACATAATAAGAAATAATGCTGCTCAATTACAATAAAAAGCAACAGTACATACATTCAGTAGCCATTTTATTAGGATAACGGACACTGAAAAACAACTCCGATTCTGGCGAGTCTGGTCCATGTTGACATTATTGCATTGCGTAATCTCCCATTCTAATCATATCTCAAAGGTGTTTACTGGATCCAGATCCAGCGCCTGAGGTACACTAAAGTCATTCCTATATTCATGGACTGGTTAAAAACAACTTATGCTTTGTGATATTTATATTCATTTTAAGATGGTAAATTGTGGACATATAGAGATGTATGTGGCCAGCAACAATACTCAGATTGGCATTAAGGGACCCTGTGAATGGCAAGAAACCCCTCTACAACCCTGCACCATTACACCATGTCTACCATCCATGGATTCTTGCTATTGATGCCTGATTCTGACCCTACTGTCTGCAAGTCAAAGCAGAAATTTAAACTTATCAGATCAAGAGACATTTTTTCTATTGTCCAACTGGCCAGTTTTGGTGAGTCTGCAGCCTCAGGACCTTTTTGTGGCTAACAAACGTAAAACCTTGTTTGGTTTTCTGCATACTGCTTCGTGGTATGATGTGTTTTGTTTTCTGATATGTTTATCTACTCACTGCATTTGTAAAGTGTGATTATTTGAGCCACTGTATCCTTCATGTCACGTTAAGTAAACTTATTAACTCTCATCAATAAGGTTCTCTGGACTCACTGGATGTTTTTTAGTTGTGGATCCGTTCTTGTGTAAACACAAGAGCCTGTTGTGCATGAAAATCTCAGATCAGCAGTTTCAGAAATGCTCAAAGCAACAACCACACCATGGTCTAAAAACACTGAGTTGCTCACATCGAACATCAGGATGGGGAGAAAAATCACAATTTTTGTTTCATGTGGAAATTTACTGAAGCTCTTCACGTGTTTATTTATTGTAAACTAAAGGAATATAAAAATAATAATAAGAGAATCATGGACATACAAACATGGAGCATTACAGAGTTAAATTCAAAAATGGAAATGTCAGTTTATCACAGGAGAGATGTAAAGATGCACGAATGCAAAGTGTAAAAAAAAAAAAGTACATTTTCATTGCTTTCTCACCTTTCTTTCTCACCGGCATGATCTCATCCAATGCATCAAGTCAAACACTCAGTAAAAAGGCTACAATGACTCGTCTGTACCATATGACAGAGTAAATCCTTATGTATAGGGAACTGTTCACGATGCAATAACAGTAAACAGTCAAATAAATCCTTGCAACTTTTCCAGAATGAAAGCAAGAAGTCCAGTAACTCCAGTGAAACACACCGATAAGCCTTATAAAATAATAATAATAATAATAATAATAATAATAATAATAATAATAATAATAATAATAATGAGTTAGAGGTGTTAAGCTTATACAGCGTGTATAATGGCATGCATTAAAACACACTGTTGCCAAACTTCCTAAACTGAATCTGTCCAATACGTGAACGCGTCCTGCAAAGGCACGCAAAAGTTTTGGCACTCTGATAAATAAGCGCTCAGAAACGCGTCTTTAGTCGCTCCCTCGAGTCCTGCCCGGTCCTGTGGCAAACTTCTCTGGCTCTGCCCCTCCTCTGCTGTCCTATTAGCTGCCTCCTGAAAATCCAAACTTTCCTCCAAAATGGCGACCTGGATATGGAAATGAATCACAGTGAGCCGACTCCCAAATGTCTTCCTGACTACCTAGGTAGGTGCACTCTGTAGGGCGTGTGTTTAATGTCCCTCAATGAACTAGGGTACGTCTATGTATTGACGCTGTTAGCTAACATAGGAAAAGGAAAAAAAAATACTTTTATTGTTTAGTAATACACTAGATTAGCATTTGTTAACAATTTTATAGATACGTTTTACTGCTACAAAGATCTCGAGAGATTATAATAACATGAGTAGAATCCAGTAGCTGCCAATTAACATGTGATTTGCATAATGATAATTGGTGAGTAATTACGTCATAATAGCAAGAACGGTGAAGTATAACTGGCCTTATTCTGGTGTTTCTCAGTGAATCAGGAGACTATTCTAATAATACTGGGTGCAAGGTGAGGTAATTTACCCCTGGTGGGACACCAGTCCATCTCAAAGCACTATGCCACTCTCCATAACACACTCATTCACAACAAGGGGTAATTAATGCAGTCAAACCACTACATACCTACATGAATCTGGACAGGGGAGGAAACAAATGAGCCTTGAAAAAACTATGCAAAAATGATTAAAACATGTAAAACTCCACACAAAGAGTGCAATGAGCTCATGAACTGGGGATCCTGTCGTTTAAGAATATCCTCAAGTTTACGAAAGTCAATAGTTAATGAATAGGAGTAAATAAAATGAAATCAAAATGAAATTAAAATGCATTGTGTCTGTGACTACAGTGAAGAGTTTACAGCATGAATGACATTCAAATTTAAGTTTCTCAAAATAATATCTGAATAGTGTTTAGGAAGAAGTAGTTAAAATAGCAACCAAAAAGAATGTCAGCAAATTGATCTAAACATAAAGAGAATTTTATCGTAGTATTAAAAAATTCACATTATGTGACATAAAAAAGATTGTATTGATCCCAAAGAGAAATTTAGGAAGACAAAGTGAAAATATTATGAGCATTAAACAAATGCATACTACATTCGTATGAAAGTATATTTTTAAAAGCCAATAAGATCAATAATGAGGTCTCTGCATTTTGTATGTATTACATATATAGGCTATTAAATTAAGGATCTTCCATCCTTATCCAGCCCATTGTTTGTGTCATTCATGTTTTATTAGCATTTTCTGTAAGGTATAACGAAGTAATGGAATATCACCTGAAATAATAGATTAAAGACATTTTTCATAATGGCATATGTGAAATGCCTATTATTAAAACTTTAATAAAACTGTTTATTAGTGCTAAAAGTGTCTTCATTGCCTATATCCTGCATTAAAAATAATGATATAGCTGATCAAGTAAATTAAATCACAAGAAAACAAGCCTTTGTTATTCCTGTTTGTTATTACAATGTTCTATCTTTCTATCTGTACAGCTATTTTACCTGAATCCAGTTAAATAAATAGCCATAGAAAGTCATGATTGTACTGTTAATTGTAGAGAGAGCTGTACCTTTTGACTGCTTGATCAAAATAGTCATTGAGAAGTGTTTGTCATTTTCCAATACAGAATGAAAAATCAGTTTAGTAAAGCTGAACAATAGTTTAATAAAAAATGTAATAGTTGAAGCATCATGACTTCCATTAGTTGCATTAGTCTGTGAAATGATGTTGTGAGACATGAATGCCAGTCACATGAGTTCAACACAATGCCAGTTTGGGCGAGATAAAGCCTGACACACAGAGGACAGTGGTCTCTTTTTTTCTCTAACACCTAAAGGACAAAGCAGTTATTCAATAGGTTTACAAAGAGTACAATGATATGAGTGATCATAGTGACAAGCGAGAATGTTGAGGAAAAAATTAACTGGTGGTCTCATAGTAGTATTAAGTTATAATATTTGTTTATTTATCATATTCAAACAGAATCTCAAAACATTTAATCTTGCAAGGCAACTGAGAAAAATTAACTTTAAATTGCTCAAATTTATAAAATGAAATCAATAAGAATCAGTCAATGTTTCTGAAGCAAGTCCTGGCTAGGAAAAGGATAGTCTCCTAATCTCTCTCTCTCTCTTCTTAAAAGAGGTATTGTATTCCCACCAAATTTTTTTTAATCTGGCTGTGTTTCAAGAAGCATTGATGTTTATGAGTACTGAGGTAAATCATTACGATTTCTTTAGATCAACTAGCCTAAAGTCAGCTGTTGTCATGACGGCTAAGAGCATGCTTTATTCATTTTTATTTATATTTACTTTTTTGCTTATTTTAAACTTCTTTTCTTTTTACCAATGCTAGCATCAATTATGACAGAAATGCTTATTTCTATTGGTTTACAACTTGCTTACCTACTGCAAAAAAGCATTTCCCTGCATAACGTACTGTGTACTGTTGCGTATTTTAATTTACATTCAATTTAAATTTTAAGTTTCAACCTAAAGATCACTAAGATTACTGTGGATGGTACCATGTAAATTCTATAAAGGTATCTGTGTATGTTCTTCCTTGGATACCCTTAGGACTGCAGTCACTACAAACGTTTTGTCTCTCAAATTTCCATTATGGAACAGTACAATAATATAGAAAATGTTTTACATTTAAATTTTGATGAATTTATAAATGACTCGGATTCTTATATTCATAAGTTGTTCATAAGCTCATAAGTTCCTGGCTACACAATTGCATCCTTTTGCCTATACAGTACACAGTTATAGAAGGGAAATGATTTATAATCCCAATCTCCAGTGTCAGATTTTTTGAACCAACAAAGAGTTCTTCTGAGCTACCCACTGTGAGTATGTTGGTGGAAACAAGCTTATTATATTTTCTGCTAACCAACAAAGTCAGCTGTTTGCGTATATAAAATATTTCTGACATATTTCAGCATGCGTGTAAGCAGCTATTGTATAAAGTTGTAAAAGACACACTTTGTTCATTTAGATGAGTCTTTAAATGACAGTTAATCCAACAAAGTGTGCTTTGTATTTACAATCGTAGTGCGTTTAAACATACATTTATTCGAAAAAGCCCAAGAATGAAAGACACTGCTATTCAGTCATTTTAGAGGATTTATGAAGCTTAAAAAATCACTTGGTCTTGATTATTACATCATTGAGATTCCATTAAATATCCTTAGACAGTAAATTCTGCATTCTTTGTAGCGACTTTACTAAATCCCAAACACATGAATTCAATAACTTTCTGAAAGAAGGCTTTGATATACTGACTACAATGAAAACAAATTTGCAAGCAAGTGATGTTCATTATTTTATATCCTCAAGCAACATGAAGTCTTACAGGACAACATTCTAATAAAGATTTTCAAGCTTGACTCTCCAATTCCTCTTATTAATAATGTTAGTAATAATCATGCAGTTGTTAAAAGATCCATCAAAATATCTGACAAACAGAACGTGACTAACTGATCATGTATCATCTGCCATGTTCATATATATATATCAGACATAAATGAGAGAAGAAGAGAATATTTATGAGAATGACAGAATGGACACAGCAGAAGTCTCTTATCAGCAGGTGGCAACTAATCACAAATTTGCCCACAGGTCTGTCATCATTATCCTCAACAGAACTGAGAGGTAAATGAGTGACATAAGTGTGTGGCACTTCTTACACTTACACAAGCAATAATTATGTAGTGCACTAATAATGCATGGTATACAGTAGCTGATAGGCACCTCTATCAAACCTCACCAAACAGATAGATACTCACTTAAAAATTTTCTAATTTATCTGATGGCCTTTAACCCTGTGCTTTAAGCATGAGTAAAAATAATTAGACTGGTCAGAGCTGTGTGGTCTGGTCTTTATTAGCAATCACCTTAATGCGATGGCCGATTAGTTCCTCAGGAGCTCTCGGTTGCACTATAATAAACTGTTGTAGAAAGGACATTATATACAGTATATATTTATATTATTTACTGTAGAGTGTCACCCAAATGAGAAGGAGGTTCCCTTCTGTGCCTGGTTCCTCTCAAGGTTTCTTCCTCTTATCATCTCAGGGAGTTTTTCCTTGCCGCTGTCGCCTTCGGCTTGCTCATTAGGGATAGGGATAGATATATAGTATTTTAAATTTTAAGTTCATATTTTTAAATGAATTTTAAACTTCCCCGTGACCAGAGGTAGCTCGGATAAGCGGTAGAAGATGAATGAATGAATGAATTTTAAACTTTAATTGTATATATGGGGGGCACGGTGGCTTAGTGGTTAGCACGTTCGCCTCACACCTCCAGGGTCGGGGTTCGATTCCCGCCTCCACCTTGTGTGTGTGGAGTTTGCATGTTCTCCCCGTGCCTCGGGGGTTTCCTCCGGGTACTCCGGTTTCCTCCCCCGGTCCAAAGACATGCATGGTAGGTTGATTGGCATCTCTGGAAAAATTGTCCCTAGTGTGTGATTGCGTGAGTGAATGAGTGTGTGTGTGCCCTCTGATGGGTTGGCACTCCATCCAGGGTGTATCCTGCCTTGATGCCCGATGACGCCTGAGATAGGCACAGGCTCCCCGTGACCCGAGGTAGTTTGGATAAGCGGTAGAAGATGAATGAATGAATGAATTGTATATATTAATTTATTTATTTTTATCCTCATTTTTTTCTTCTTCTTAGTATTCTATAATTATTTATTTATATATTTCTCTCTCTCTCTCTTTTCTGTTTCCATACTTCTGTAAATCTGCTTTGAGACAATGGGAATTGTTGAAAGCGCTATACAAATAAATAGAATTTAAATTTGTATTTGATGACAAATCCGTCTATAAATGTAAGGCTTCTTCATACTTGGATTGAATAAAAGTACCGTATTTTGGCCATAATCAAAAAATCTATTCAATGGATGTTATTAACGTTAATTAGTAAATCTGGATTTGCAGTCAGTCTGGATTTATAATATACTCTTGGTAATCCTGATGTACAGCATGTACACTGTGGTTTTTTTAAAGAAGTATTACAAGAGGAACTATAATTAGGAGAAAGCTTTAAAGAGACTATATTAATCTATATGTATATAATTATATAAGACACTGAGCTGACTAAACAGTGGGAGAGACTTCTCTGTTAATCTCAGATCATGTAACAATGAATGAAACAAATTAAATGTCAATGCAAGGGGATTTTTATCCAAAAAACAGACCGGTGTTCATTAAGTCAAATGGAGAGAGGGCAAAACACATTCTGAACAATATAATTTAAGCCAAATGATGCTGTTTTGAAGGTCACTCCATTCTAGAGGTAAGTGAGTGACATATGACTAAGTATGGTGACCCATACTCAGAATTTGTTCTCTGCGTTTAACCCATCCAAAGTGCACAAACACAGCAGTGAACAAACACACACCGTGAACACACACCCGGAGCCATTTATGCTGCGGCGCCCAGGGAGCAGTTGGGGGGTTCGGTGCCTTGCTCAGTCGTGGCCGGACCAAGACTCGAACCCTCAACCTTAGGGTTAGGAGTCAGACTCTCTAACCATTAGGCCACGACTTCTCCCCTAATATATAGGGTGTGCACTCAACATCATTTAAATGGACTAAATCATTAGTGAAAATGCAGCTAACGGAGTGTGCATGAGTAACATAAAATGCCAAAAGTGTATGTTTCCAAGTGAACAGTTCCAAAACGTTTACGGTGATGCACATCAAACATGAACAAATTGTTTCAAATCTTCAAACAGGAACAGATGTTACAAGCTTACAGAGAAGAATAAGTTGACATGTGGTAAATGCTGAATGCCACAAAATAAAGCATCATGCTAACACACAGTATAGTGTAACAAGCACAAGATGTGATAGTTTAATGAATCGTCTATTGCACCTATTGTCTTCACCCAGAATTGATGGCATCTGCTGGTGAAAACACAATGGTGTCATTAATAACATTCATGAAACATCAGCTTGTTTTGCTGCACTGGCTAATTCTTTAATGCAATAAGCACAGGTTACTTATTATCATGCCCACATGTACACTGTTTAACTGTTATAGTTTTGTTATAAAAGTCTTGTAGAAAGTCTTGGTTAAGGTGTTGGGCTACCAATCGGAAGTTTGGGAGTTCAATCCCAGGTCCACCAAGCTGCCACTGTTGGGCCCCTGAGCAAGGCCCTTAACTGTCACATACGCGGGGGTAAAAACGGACCCAAATGCAGGACAGCTAAACAGAAACAGGGTTTTATTAACTTAAAAAAACACGAAACAGGACAAAGACAAAACCATACATGACGACAGCAGAAGACAATAGGATTCCGCGCTGCACAAGGCAACGTGGCTCAATTAAATAATACAAATAATCATGACACATGAGGGACAGGTGTGCAGAGGCGGGGAGGAAAAGACAAGGGCGGGGCAGACACGTGAACAAGGAACATAAACAAAAGGTACATGGCCAAAGTCCGGGCAGAGTCCTGACATTAACCCTCAATTGCTCAGCTGTATAAAAAAAAAAAAGACATAATGTAAGTCGCTCTGGATAAGGGCGTCTGCCAAATGCTGTAAATGTAATGTAATGTAATGATGTAGAACTGAAGGATCGCACTGAAGGGTCCTACTCGCTATGCAAACAAATAAATATACAATATGGCTGTACAACATCATAGGTAGTAATAATTATAGTGCTAGATGTTGCCATTATTTTGCCCTTCCACCTACATTATTTCTTTCTACAGTTATTTTCATATATTTTACTCCAGACAGCAGGTTAAAAGCCACTCAGTTGATTCTCATATTGGTTAGTAACAGGTAACAAGTAACAGGTGAGATGAAACTCTACATAACTTTGCTGTTAACTTGATAAAACTTGATAAAACTTATTTGTAAAACAATGTTAGAAAATATAAATGTTCTGATATTTTAGTAGGCCATAGTAGTTTTACTGCCCTTTGCTGTTAGGGCTATGAAAAGAAAAAAGAAAATCTTCTTCTGAATTTACGCTGCCGCCTAGTGGTAATGTCTGAATATTACACAAGAAGATTACATGGCAAAACATTCACAACATTCAACATTTAAAAAAATCATAAACTCCAATCGATTTAGCATACATATGTATATATGTATATATACAGTATGTCCCACAAGTCATCCTGTATGTATAGATAAATTCCAGCATTATTGGGATAAAACAAATCCAAATACCCCAGAAAAAATATATATAATAAAAATAAATAAGTAAATAAATAAATAAACAAAATGTATATGTTTATCTATTTGTATATATAATATTTATATCATAATTTATATTACCATTTCATTATCATCATATAAGTCTTTTTAGTTTCTTTTTAATGAGATTGCCTTTCATCTTTCTGTGCTGAATGGAAAGAATGCAAATATTATTTGAAATTATGCCAGGCAGGCAATTTAAAACACTCAAATATATTGCCAGTGAGAACTTTGAGACAGTTCTCACTGCTGAGCTGCTGATTTGAGGATATATTTTCTGAAGCTGTTGAGGTTGTTGTGAGAGCGGTGTTACTGAGTCGACACTCTCTGTCTGACAGCGGTGTAATAGGATGTGCTGTCACTCTGCTATAGTGTTCTTTATTGGCAATAAAAATGCCAGTAACCTGAATTACATCTGGGACGGATCATAATATGCTTCTGTGATGACATCCTGGCAGGAGACCACTTTCATCTGCTTCTTTGTATAGGTGAAACCTGATCAGCAAGAAAACTCAGAGAAGCATGTTCAGCTGATTTTCACTTCAATTTTACATTTCTATTAAACTGGAGATTCACTAAATGTACCTTGAGATACATTTTGCAGTATTTTTACTAGTCCCCAGTCCAAAAACAGGTAGGGCACCTCATCACACCTCCAAACAAACAAATCATTTGCAAAATGTCAACATAACAAACATATTATTTAAAAGAGGTAAGAAGCTCTGAGCATAGTTAACCCGTTTTACATGGTGGCCCAGTTTACTGGAGTTCACCCTAAAAAGCACAAAGTGTGTAATAGTATTGTATGTAATATGAGGTAGACCTGAAATAAAACAGACATTGATCATAATAATGGTGTTTAATATTTGTTCCTGTATGTAGTATTTGTAACTGTTGAAACTAAATACATACAGCCTGCAAACATCTGAAGGTTTTCAAGACTATTGTAGGTAAACAGGTTAATTCTGCCACCAGAGGGAGATATTTATCCCAATTCTATTTTCAGCCATCCATTCATTTTCTGTAGCACTACACAGGATAGCTGGGCAGTGTTGTATAAAGTATTAGAACGCAATACTTGAGTAAAAGTACAAGTATTGTACTAGAAAAAGACTTTGGTAGAAGTGAAAGTTACCTTTTAGAATATTACTCAAGTAAAGGTCTTAAAGTATCTGATATTTAATGTACTTAAGTATCAAAAGTAATTTTCTGATATTTAATGTACTTAAGTATTTGAAGTAAAAGTGAAAAGTAAAATTTCTGTGATCTTTCGGTAGGCATAAGAGCAGGGGCGGTTCTAGGGTTTCATCTTTAGGGGTTTTAGCCCTCAGTGAGAATTTAAAACAAGAAGAGTTTTATATTATATATTATATGACTACATAGTAAGCCAAAAGTTATGGTATTATTTAAAATGGCAAAAGTGGACACCAAAATTTTATGCATGATGTAATGATGTCGGTCTTGAATCAAATCAGTTCATGTATGTGTGCATTCTCTACAAACAGTGTGTCCAATGAATGCAGTCATTAATAAAAAATATTCACAACACAAAGACCAAATCAATAAATGTTATTTTTATTTAGTATTGAATGGATTGTTTGCATTAATATTTTGTTTGTGCTACAACTCTGGTAATGAGAATAGTGAAATTTCACTGCTTTTTGGTTGCCGTATTTGCGGCTTTCAGCCGATTAACGTTATAGATAAACGCCTCCAGCTCTGACTGCGCGTGCACGCTGCGCGTGCCTGTGCTTCTCCGTAGAGAGTGCATGCGCAATGCAATCTAGGAGCATTGATTCGCCAAAACTCCCTTATTGCAGTCGCACACATTTCTTCTCATTTTATTTTGTAGTAACGAGTAACGAAGATGCTTAGTGGAAATATAGCAGAGTAAAAGTATACATTTTATCTAGGAAATGTAGTGGAGTAAAAGTGAAAGTTGACATAAATTTAAATAGCGAAGTAAAGTACAGATACGTGACATTTCTACTTAAGTACAGTAACGAAGTATTTGTACTCCGTTACATTACAGGACTGTAGCTGGGAGCCTGGAACCTATACCAGGGGACTCTGGGCACAAGGTGTGGGGACACCCTGACTGGAGTGCTATCTGATAGCAAGGCAAAATTGGCAAGAAGAATAACAAAGCACCAAAACAAAGGGATAACATACAACATCCATGGTCACAGGGCAGAAATTGGAATCCTCAGGGGTATGAGGCAAACACTAACTTTTTATAGTATGAACTGTATGTACAAAGTAGATTTTTAAATAAATAATTTATCTCCATATACCTAACTAAGAATCTGAGGTCACATCAGTCAACTAAAAGTGTAATCAGGATGTTTATCTTACTGTTGAAAAACAAATGATATGACAATTATTTTTATAATTTGGGACATTTGACCTAATTTTACTATAAAACCTGTATCTATAAAGCAGAGTTGTTGATGAAATGTTGAACCTGTGATTAGTCTTACCTCATAATGCCACCTCAGCACTGGAGATTGAAGCCACTGTATTCACAAAACTGAAACATTACATCTAGGCAAGACGCAACCACACATGTACACAGACTGGCTAAAGCTTCAAAACACGTTTCTGTCCTGATAAGATATATAAAGTGTGTTCAGTACTTTTCTAACAAAATTAGACCAAACTTCACAAGGTAACCAACCTGGAGATGCCAAAATTCATTTCAATTTGATTGTGGAATTGAGGTACTTTATTTGTATACCATATTTAGACATTGTTTGTAGAAATTGCAATAAAGCAGGTGTACAGAAATATAAGAAGAAACTGCTTGAAGAGTTGAGGTCGACATGAGGAAGAAACCTTGTGAAGAACCGGGTCACAGTTAGTGAAGGACTTTATTCCATATATTAAAGGTCAGCAATTACTTAAGAATGCTTTAAACCTATCTTAGATATGACATACTGTTAGAGTCTGTGGCCTTGTGTACAAGAGGCTTTGAGGTTTTTTGTTTGTTTTTTGAGTCAAGCCTTTAAATGTGTCTGATGTGACAACAGTGCAGCTGTCAGCTTACTAATATATCCCATGAACCAACAACGATTGAAAGCGTTTTCATATCTGCTTCTACGTGCCTCACACACAAGCACACTGACTACAAGAGAAAATGTTTTGTTTCTGAAAAGCAAAAAAGACACGAAAAGTAAAGACACAAAGAGAGAGGATTTTACTTGTATTTTATTTTTCACTTTCTTTTTTCTGTATTTTTCTTTTTCTTTCTTTCTTTCTTTCTTTCTTTCTTTATTTAGTTATTTTTTTTTTTCTTTCTTTCATTTTCATTTGTCATACAGTTAAACCAGATGTACAGGTATTAACACACATTAAACTCTATGCGCCAGTACCTTGTAAAACTGGTAGGATAATTACAGTTGAACTCATACAGTTACTAGACAGATGAAACATAAGTAAGACTCATCCTACTGTTACAACTGGTCTGACCTCTATGCTCTGTAGTGCACGGCGAGATTCCTTTCAGGGTGTATAAAAGAGCTCAGAGCAACATTGCTACGCTATTTCAGCACAGCAATACATTTAGATGTGTTTACAGCTAAATGGGTTTGTTTATTTAGGTTTATAGTTACATTTAAAGGATAAAACATTCCTCCTACTTTATTAATATGAGGTTAATTATAGCCTTTACACTTACACAGTTTTAGCTTGGAGGGAAATTCTAAAGCATATTATTTCATACAAACACCATCACTGGAAAGATCATTTTCTTAAATAATGCTGAGATATGTTAGAATATCACTGATTTAAACAGCTCAAATGACAGCCACATTTCCCTATTTGTATGATGCCCAATTTGCACATATCTATTTCTAATGATAATATTTTTTGGCTTCTCTCTATCAGGCATCTTCCGCTGTAATTAACTAGATGCTTGAAGGTATCTGGGCAGTGCTCTGAGCTGTGCTTTGTGTTGCTTGTTATCATTTACAATGTACATGAAAGGACACAAATTCATCAAAGTCCTGTTGTGCCGTGTGCTGCAGAATGCAAATGAGAAAATGCACAAGGCATAATTGCCTTCTACACACACACATGCACACACTATCATTCAACATGGCCATGATGAGTTCTGTAAAGATTATACATACTGATATCTAATTTAACTACTGGACACATCGTACATAAATCTGTTTGTGTTTGCTGTGTTTGTCTCTGAAGTATTTAATTATGTTTTTAATCTGTCATATATGTTTGCTTGTCTGTTACTAGTAAGACGTTAATATCTTGGCACAAATTAAGACTCACAGTTAAGCACTATATCATCAAGGTACCCTCTGTACAATGTATACTGTCAAGCTTATGTAAGTGAGAACTGAAAAAGGGATTTTTATCCACCACCAGGTGGCAAAAGTGATGCAGGAGGAGGTGCCACAGTGGCATCAATGCCCTCCAGAGGCGAGGGCTGAGTAGGCTGGCTGATAAATACTGCAAGCAGAGCAAAGCACAGTGTGAGACTAGATTTTATTCATTTTTTATTAGTCGTTTGTTATTTATTTAAGTCCATTTATTTATAACTGGTAAAATGCATGTGCCAGGCTTTCGGATTAAAATGTTATTCTGTATGAGCAGAAGTATAGGAGGAGATCCATTCGTCCAGGCATGCTAGGCTTGGGCTTCATTGAACCTGCACCTAAGCTCAGAGACTTTGGAAACCAATGGATCTTTAAGCAGGAGGAACTGTGAGCTACATGTAAATATGATCCCTGTAACTGGACTATAACCTCCTACTGTTTATTAGGTCATAAATTGTGGATTTTAAGTACTGTAAGTAAATTTGCTCTGTGGTTTCTCTTATTAATAAAATTACACATGAAATGAAAATATGTTGTATGATATATCTGTTGCTGTTTAGTTTAACGCTCTAACACAGATACCATTTGTTTCTAGCAGTTAAACAGAAAATTAGTTCAAAATAAGACATAATTGTACCTAAACCTAAAGGTTATGAATTCAAGATTTACAAAATCATTCATGTTTACTTTAATCTGCTTCTTCTGTATTATACTTAAGCCATATGTAGGAAACCATGACAAAGTCTAAATTCATAATAACACAAAGATCTAACCTTTTCTTTTCTCTTCGTTCCCTTTCAAACTTTTTAATGTTCTTGATCATGTGACTCCAATTACAGAAAATTAAGAGTGTGTAATAATGTCTTTTGATTCTGTGCTAGCTGGAAACATTTAAATCCTTTAAAAATAAAATAAAAAAATAATAAAGACAAGATTTAATTATATAGCTACTGCAATAGCTGTTCGCTTATGTCCTCAATGGCCAAGGACACATCAAATGTTTCTGAATGCCAGCAATGATTACCACAAAAGAGAGCTCTAGACACAATCAAGAATGATCACTCAACTGAAATCTTTGCTGCACAAATGCTCATGCAGTGCTACTCACTAACACCACTTTCATCTGCTTTATTTTTGTCACAATGTCATTACATGCTCCAGCATTAATCATGTCATTATGGTTTCCTGCTGGTATCTGTCTATAAAGAGGTCACATCATACCTACAGGGAGCAAATGGTAGAATTTTCTCAGTCACACTGAATACGGTTGAGTCAACTGTGTCCCACAGAGTTGTCTCAACACCGACCTGCATGCAAAACGAATCCACATATGCAAACACATGTAGCAACACTGAACTGTCTTTTGAGATCAAACTGTTTGGCTTCTACATCTGTACCCAATTTAACATTCGTCATTCACACATTCATCTTTACTGATCGCCTTTTCACGGTCAGTTCAATCAAATGGCTTTTTGTTCTACTCGACAGGTTTTCAAGAAGAATGATTAGGTGTGTCTCACGTAGGCTTAAGAAAGATGGCTAGGTCATGAAGCCATCAAGATCATAGTAGTATGAAGAGTTATCCTTGTGTACAAGTAAGAAGACAAAATGTTTTCGATGTCTTATGAAAGGAGAATTTAATTCATGTTATACTCTGAATATTCAATTTGTGTCATTATTCCTGTTGTGAATGCACACGTTCTCATTTACATTTACAGCGTTTAACAGGCACCAGAGAGTTATCCAGAGTGACATGTAGTCTGATTAGAGCAGAAGTGCAATGTAGTCTGATTTAATGGCTCTGGGTTTGTTGATCCACTTAGTACAGATGTAGCTTTTGAAAAAAATCCAAATAATTTGATTGTGTACAGTAATAAACTGGATACTTTCCCCCACATACTTTAGGTTTATGCAGCCTGAAATAAAATAAGGTTCAGTTATGTCTGTACCTAGGAGAGAATGACCATCAGGGGGGTAAACTAACAAAAATACAGGACTTTCATTAATATTAATCAGTTAAAGTCAGTGAAAGACAGCAATTACAGTCCAACAACAGTTCAAGGACCCGTAACATTGAAAGGTAGAATCTAGAATGCTGTGAACATCATGTGAACACTCACTGTCCACTTTATTAAGAGCACATGTACATTTATGAAGTTCTCCAATCAGCCAATCATGTGGGAGTAGCACAATGGATAAAGAATGAAGTGTGATCTCATGGTTGTTTTTATACCATACAGGCTGGTTTGAGCATTTTCAGAAACTGCTGATTTCCTGAGATTTTCACACACAACAGTTTCTAGAGTTTACAACAAATGGTGCTAAAAACGAAAAATAACCTGTGAGTGGAGGGAAGCAAAATAACCAGACTGTTCCGAGCTGACAGGAAGCCTGTAGTAAAATAGTTAAATATTTACGCTTTTTTTGGTGAGCAGAAAATAATTTCAGAAGGAACAATTTCATTGTTGATGTGTGCAGTCAAAGGAAACTGGCCATAGACAATACAAACCTTGAGTGGGATAAAACAGCAGCCAACCACATCAGGATTCAGTATTGTCAGCCAAGATCAAGAATCATAGGCTTCAGAGGAAGACTGAAAAAAGATCAGGTGTTTTTTCACCCTTAATCTTCAACTGATCAGACAAAAAAAAATAATTAACGGCATCAAACTGCTTGCAATTCTCATTTGTTTCTCTCTTGGACACTTATCGTCAACATCACTAGGTGTAAGTAAACATTTTCTATTACATCTTCAAAGATGAACCTAATCGTGTGAACTAATCATTCAAAATGGATTCTCAAGTTTTAATCATACGACTGTTTCACCAGAACATTTTAAAATTGTATTGCTAAAATATTCTTACCTGATCCAAAATTGTAAATCAGAAGATCCCTTTAGATGAGTGCATAACAGTAACTCTCTAAAAGTCTGCCAATTCATGAAGTGCTTGATTATAGACTTAAGAGAGTAATCTAGTGTTAAAAAAAAATAAATAAAAAATAAAAAACACGGGAAGGAACTACTTTGTGCTCTATAGCACCCCCCAGGCGCAGATCAGTGCACTGCTGCACAACACAGAAGGTGGTGGTGAGGGGAAAATCACTCAATATTCACTGAAAGATACAAATATATCTACACAAAGCTGAAGCTCAAAGAAATAAAGTGTACATAACTGGAAGAATTCACACAGCCAAATTTATTTAATTCAATATAATTTATACCGGATCTTGAGGTTTTAAGGCATGAATAATTTACATTGAAGTACATTTCCCTGTGACATATTTCTGAAATATGTGAAGTGCATATCTGAAAATGATGCTTGGTCATGAGTCTCCACACCTGCAACATTAAAAGCTCCTGTAAAAAGTAATAAAAATAATAAATAAAACAAACCCAAACAAACAAAAAAAATAGAGAAAATAAATTAGGAACTCACAAAATAAAATTTCGATTTATTGTCGCACAACAATTTCACACATACATCAAACAGGCCACAATAGATAGCAATTTAATAGACAAGCAAGAAAAGAAAACTCTTTTCTTCAGCCTTGCCATCTCATACAAACCAACTACGTATGGTACAACTGATGTACATACACAAAGTACTGGAATGCTTTGAATTAAATCAATTTTTTTTTTTTTTTTTTTACAATTTCAGTTGAGATAACATGACATGGTCAGACCACAAGTAAAATCTATTTCATAGAGAGGCTTCAACTTCAAAGCACCGTTTGGTAACCAGAGATCACTGTCAAAAATGGCTGACCTCCTAACAATATGTACAAAAATATAAAATGTAAATAAAAATACAAACAAATTCTCCTTTTAAAGTATTTTGTAAGAAGGTAGAGCTTTGAAGTCTTGGTTGTTTCTACAAAATTTGCAGTTAGGTGTGTGTACACAGATGCTGAACTCTACTTGATGATGACCACATTTCTGTCTTCCCCAGAGGACGAGTTAAGGAGAGGAGGGTTGGGAGGATGTTCAGCAGGACGTCCTCTTTTAATCATCTGTCTTTTGCTTCTTAGTATCAACGTCATCCTGAAAACAGAGTCACACAGGATTAGAAATTCACTAGACATTTGTTTGGTTGTGTACAAATTTCACAAAATACAAAAAACCCCACAGACACACACACACTTACTTCATCATCATCTTCAGCTGCCCTCTTCCCTGTTCCTCCTTCAGCCTCATCTTCCTCTTCGTCTTCGTCACCTGTATCGTTGTGACAGGTTTATATAAGTGTGTATTTTATATAAACATATGCATGTTGTCATTCAACGCTTTCTTTCAAAGACACAGCACATCAGAGTTACTAAATGCCAGTGGCACTTTGCAATGTCTCACCCTCTCCATCATCTTCTTCATCCTCTTCCTCACCCACATCTTCCTCTTCTTCTTCTACTTCATTTTCCTGATCCCCATTTTCCTCATTATCCTGACAAAACAGTGTTATTGCTATTGACGGATAGCTGAGCATGTAAATCATGTGAAACTGTTTTTCTTTAAAATTTCTTTTTAATACAGAGAAATAAAAGAAAACTTACTGCGTTCCCATTGGCTGGAGCGTCCTTTCCATTTTCTGCCTCTTCCTCAACCAACTTTTTCTCTTTAAGGTCCTAGGTGAAATATGATACAATATACATCACCATTTGCTCGTTTTAATGCTAGAGCCTACACTGTTCATGTTGTGGCTTGCTTTTTGTTTCACCAAAAAAAATCCCGCTAAACTTTGGCTCTCAATGCCTATTGGCTGCTTCACCTTTCAATCCCCGCCCACATGAAGCCGCCTCATTGAAGTGGTGTAATCTGATACGTCGTTGGCTTTAGCGCCAACAAGCTGTAGTCCAAAGAAAACGACATACATCGTTGGATTGTGCGAAGACACGCCCGCGTAAAAACTACATCTCCCAGAATGCATTGCAAAGATTATTTTAGCATAGCCAATAGAAAAACGCTGGAAAGAACAACCACAGAGAGAGAGAGAGAGAGAGAGAGAGAGAGAGAGAGAACAATAGCGACATGCATACATCGTATAGGGTTTTCCCCCCTTTATTATACCTTTTTTAATAAATCTCTTTAGGAATAATTGTAACTGATCTGATAATGAAGTAAACATGACATTATTATCATCAGGTGTAAAAACATTTCGCACAATAAACAACAACAAAAAAAGCAATAACGCTGCTTTATGTCCGAAGATTTATGCCTGGGATTGTCAGGTCTCTGAAGGTGTTAAATCCTCCTGCTTTAAGCCGTTTAGAGCTACAGTTCCGCCTCCTTTCCTCATGCCCAGTGCATTACATGCCAACGCTTTGTAGGTTCACACCAACACCATAAACGCTCTGTGACTCACATGAATAAATCCTACACAGCCCACATTCTCAAAGTAGGGGAGGGGATCAAAGTGTCCTCTTATTTAAAAAAAAGAAATGTAATACATCAGGAAAAAAAACAAGCGAAAAGGGAAACTAATCTAGAGATTAGACAGGAGATACATCTATAGATTAGACAGCCGAAGATAATGGTTCGCACTGCAAACAGACTTAACAAAGGACAACTGAGCATTTAATGTTATTTTACTTTGCACCATCTGGAACTTTGCGCTTTTTAAACACAACAGGGACGAACTTTGAAACGAGTCGCATCCTGCGTGGAGCTCCTTAAATCTCAAACAGTGTGCTGAACAAAACACGGGAACAGACTATATACACGTGTGTATATATATATACACACACATATGACCTTATATATATTTTTTCCACTTAAGAAATATCATCTCCATCGCCATGTCTCCAAAGCGCAACATCTGCAGCCCAGATTTAACCCGACAGGTATTCATCTGTAGCCTATAATAAGTGTCCGGTATCTTCACAAAAAAAGAAAATCAGATCGGTTAAGTATCTTATTCTTACAATCAAACTCCTTCCTATCGTAATCTTAACTTCAAAAGAAATGCGTCATGCAGGATGCTGGAATAAAAATCCCCAAGCGCGCAAATCCGTGCCAGATTATTTATGTGCGGTGCGCGCGCGGAACGGAACACGATTAATTCCCGTTTCTTTCCAAAACACGACGATTTAAATAAAAAACAGGTACATTATGCGAGGCATAATGTAGGCAAAGCGAAACCCTGTTCGCTCTGCGCATCATTCATCATCCTACAGGAGGAGACACAGAAGGATTCAGGGAGCGCTGGGGAACTTGTCATATGGGAGCGCAGGCGAGATTAAGGCTGAAACAGAGCGCTGGGTGACCGCCGATTAATCTCACAGCGAAGGGCAAAAACACTCGATCACGCTTGCATTCAAACGGAAGCTGACGTGATATCCAAAAGGTTGAAAAGGTACTTTTCAGAAAGGAGGAACTGAAACGTTTCTGTAACAAAAGCCCGCGATCTGGACAATGCCAGAGATCCGGGCTGCAAAAATGTATTTATTAAAGCAAAGCCAACTTCAGTGCGCGTCTTATAGCACGATTTCCTCCACATGGACAAGTCTTTAGGACAGAAAACGTGAGTCCACGTCAATGGCACAGAAAAAGAAACAACATATTCTTCATTAAATGCTGTTCTTATTTTAACTTGTAAATAAAATGTATGTCATATCTGCAGCCCGGTAGTCCATCATTTTATTACCCCAACACCAACTAACTAAGTTATTATAGGATTTGTGTCTTTTGTATGTATTAACTCACCTTGGCGGATATTTCCGAGCTGGTGTCGACTTTTGTGTCTGCCATTTCTGTGCGAAGGTGAAAAAAATGTGATCACGGAATAAAATAATGGAAATAGGTGTCCAAAAAACCCGCTTCGGAAAAAATATGAAGGTTTAGTTGGTGCCTGTGGCGAAACTCCTCCGCTAGCGGACCGGTTAATATAGACGAGTGGGTGGAGCCAGAAGGCGGCGGAGTCTACAAGTGGGCGGGGCATCACGCTTCGGCACCGCGACGTGGGTTGGTTCAAAATGCGGGCGGTGCTCACTGATTGGTTGAAATGACGAGATGTCCGTAGTCTATGTATCTAATTCGCCAGACTGGAACAATGGACAGTATTTCTACAGAGCTTACAAACCGACCTTTCTGGGTCACTTATGTGCCTATAGTAACTGTATTGCTGCTCTCCTGACTGCTTGTGATGGATAGGCTTGTATGAGCAAAGAGGGGAGGGGAATGAGGAAGAAGAGGAGGAGGAGGAGGAGGAGGGAGGGAGGGAGGGAGGGAGGGAGGGAGGGGTGACGAGGAAGAGGAGGAGGAGGGAGGGAGGGAGGGGGGGGGTGAGGAGGAGGGAGGGAGGGGGGGGGTGATGAGGAAGAGGAGGAGGGAAAGGAGGGGAGGGGTGATGAGGAAGAGGAGGAAGAGGGGGTGAGGAGGAAGGGGGGTGGTGTGTAATGACCTATAGATTAACTATAAAGTCGTGCTTGTGTTCACAGATGACAATAAAATAAAAAAAATGTTTAAATCGTGTTAAATTGGTTTTAGTTGACTCGCATCAGTATTACGTTTGTTTTGCAGGTGTTATTAGCCTGGATGCATGGTGTAACACTACAGGAAAGTGCAACTTAACAGAATATTTATTATCCTGTGATTATTTGTTTTGTTAACTTGATTTATAAACAGTGAGGACGTTATCATTACACCCTGACAATAGGCTCAGGACATCACCTTATCGCAAAATGGACGCGTTGTAATGAAAGAGACGTCTAATAAACAAGGTCACATATTGCAAGACAGGATAATGTTGCAGTACTTTAGCACGACTGCTTTGGTTAAACCTCCTCTTTTTGATTGATGTTTTCTGGCTCCGCCCTGTTACCGAAATCTGCGCGAGGCGCTAACGGCTTTGGTAAATAGTTCACGTTTGCAGAAAGCACAGATCTCAGAACAGCTTGTCGCTTTTCCGTGTCATAGCCGCAGTTTGCTACGGGCGAGAAGAAACTGATCCAGGAACGTTGTAGAAACAGCGGCTGTAACGTTGAAAATGCAAGCAACGTGTATATTTTATGATGAAAGAGAGAGAGTTGAGAACACTAAATAATATGTCGATGAGTTAATGTTCTGTATTTTATTGCAATAATTCTGGTCCAATCTTAAGATGGTGTCCATTTAAAATGTCTCGCGTGCGAATTATTGTTGCAACAACAAACATGGCGGACTATAGACGCCTCGTGAACGAAAAAAACCACCCAATTCAAATTACCCGCTTCTTGTTTCCGTTTCATGAATATCTTTGTATCATCTCAACGTCTCAGCATTTTAAGTGTATAAGAGTCCCTACAACACAGAGACAAATAAAAGAAAAAGAAGTTAAAATAGTTCCTCACCAAGATGGCCGACTAACGGCTCCGTATTGCGTCTTGAAGTCTCCTGATTGGACAATGCAGTGGAACGAACGCAGGCTTGACGCTTTGCGAAAGCTGATTGGATGAAAAAAATGTCAATTATACGAAAATACAGCGCCGAAGGTTCGTGGAAAATGTGGAGGTGTATTTCTTGTCTGGAATGCTAAAGAAACTCACGGTATCTTTATCGTTAACCGAAACTCAAACGTGATCTGTTACAATTGTTATGTATAGTCTTTATAAAGGCATGTCATGACACTGAGAATGCTATAAAACATTTAAGGCTGTAAAGGAATTTTTCAACAATATATCTGACCTTTTATCAGTCGGATATAGTGACTGAAGTATAAAGAGGTGAAAACCATCAGCTAGTGTCTAAAGCCACTGCAGCTAAGTTTGCGAATTTTACTTTCAGTGGTTAGTCATATTTATGTAGTAACTCTCACATTTTTTACTTTCACATGGGATAACTTTCACTTTTATTTGCATACTTCTCCATATACCTGTTTATAGAATAAGTTGATAAGATATACCTTTATTCGTCCCACAATGGGGAAATTTCTAAAATATCTAAAAAGTATAAAGAATAAAGACAATATAATATACAGCATAGGTAATATTGCAGGTATTATATATATATATATATATATATATATATATATATATATATATATATATATATATATATACACACACACACACACACACACACACACACACACATAAAAACATTTACATCCTACATTTACATTTTAGGGGAAAATAATATATATAATATATATATGTGTGTGTGTGTATACACTTTTTTTTTTTACACCCCTAAAAGCAGCATACTGTCTATAAATGTATATGGATGTATATATGTATGTATATAGGGAATGTTATATGTATGTATGTATGTTTGTATGTATGTATGTATGGATAAAAATAAAATAAAAATCATTATAATAATAAGTTCAAATAATAAAAGACATCCATACATCCATATATCCATCCGCATCTGCCTAGCTCTCCCCCTGGTGGGAAAGTAGTGGCATTTTTAAAATATCAACTATAGAAGTAGTCACAAGAGTCTATAGACTCCACAGGGTTACGCCATTGGTTCTGGAGGCTTGGACGAGTGTGATTTCAAATCACAGAGCTGCCACTGTTTCTCAGTTTCTGCATTTGGATAAAAAAAAAAACATCTGCCTAATTAATTAAACTGTAATGACATGCTCAAATATAAGTAACTGTCAATTTTATAATCAGTGATTTTTTATTACATGATTAATCAAGGGTGCCATAGTGATGTGGAGGGTAGTGTTGCCACCTCCCAGCTGCAGTTTCTGGGGCTCAAACCTAAGCTTGGGCTACTGTCTTTGTGGAGTTGATCTGCATGTTCTTGATTTATCCATGTAGGTTTCCTCCAAGTTATCTGGTTATTTCCCATTTTCCAAAAACATGCTGGTTGTGGATTGGTGACTATAAGGTGCAAATGCTTTTGTATGTTTGTGCAAATGCATGGTGCCCTATATTGAACTGGCATTCCATCCAAGATGCAATTCTGCCACAGGCACAGAGTTCCCAGGATAGGATATGGATCCACCTCAACTATGAGCATAATAAACTAGTCAGCTTACTGAAGATTAATGAATGAATGAATGATAATTTATCAACAGCTGAGGGTGATATTTTGTCAAGAGTTTCAGTGACATTGACATTGAAAACCAACCTTTCACTTAATCTAAGCTGCCCTGTATATTGTATTATTCTATAGAAAGTAGAATTGTCAGGGCAAAAGAAATGGAAAAAGGCTTAGTGGCTGCCCTCTACTGAAATCAAAAAGAACACCACACACCCTCAGCATTCCTCTCTCTCTCTCTCTCTCTCTCTCTCTCTCTCTCTCTCTCTCTCTCTCTCTCTCTCTCTCTTTTTTCTCTCTCCACTCCCTCTGCCCCCCCTCCCCTCTCTAAGCTTTGTCTGGTCTAAAGTTGTACCATGAGAGGGCAGTATCAAGGATCTGATTCCTACTATAAGGACTATTTTGAGTTACAATAATAGCGTGGCTGGAAATCCCCCTGCCTTGCTGCTGTCTGGTACTATACTGTAGGTCACATGATTTTAACCAGTCCCAGAGGCTGTGAGTTCTGACAGCCCTCATCTCCCCAGCTGCTTCTGCCCCTACCTCTGAGACTCTGTTATTACTACTGAACAGGACCAGACATCTCTTGGGAGGACTATAAAGAGCCAACATTTTACAGTATACAGGCACTGCCCTTTGACTATGTGAGAGATTAACCAGTATATTTATGTTCATATAAATAATCTAGATAGATTTCTTACTATCTATCTCGACATATTATAAGTTCAAGTCACTCATAGAGGTAAAGGTGTATTGCTAAAACTTCAACCTCACTGTTAAACCAATTGTTCTTATGTTGATTGGATACTATATCACATTTCTTGCATACACATGTGGTAGAAGGAAAGAATACTCCATTGTGTAATGCTATATATAGACACAACATGAAGACAATTTTGTGTGTACGTTTATTTTTAGCATTGAAATCACATAATGCCAGTGCTAAATGTCAGTAGCATCCGTGTTTGGATCGCAGCTTCCTTTGAATTGAATGTGCTTCATAGTCAACAACTTTCACCTTAGGCTTTGCAGGACAACAAAGAACTTTCCAGGGCTGTTTTTCTTCTGCTTCCCCCTCGCGCTTTCTCTTCCACTGAAGTAGCAGGACTGCCAAGACTCAGCCCCACTGCCTCTTATCCCTCTCTCATTTTTCATTTTTATTTAAATATAGACTTCATTCTTCCTGCAGCTGCTCCCACAGTTTTCCCACAGCTAGGAGAGCAGCAGAAAGGCTGTCCTCTAAACCCGAGGCAGGATTATTCAGGCCGGGTGCACACTGTCTCCGCCCTCTTACCCACACAAACAAACAAAACCACCTCTCCTGGAATAGATCAGCACATCATGCATAACCACTGTAACTGCATTAGGGTCATTTCTAATTCAGTCTAGATCATCCTCTGGGTTTACTTATGAGTAGCAGAGGAATAGACAAATGATAAGCTTGAAGAGCACAATATGCATGCTTGCATTTCTTTTTGGTATCAGAATCAAACATCAGATTATCAGATTATCTGACTGTATGAAAATGTATGTATTAAATGAAATTGTATTCAATAGCTTGAATAAATGTGCAAGGTTTCAAATTCAATTCTTATACTTTATAATCAGGTAAAAAAAACATGTTCAGCGGCACAATCAATTTCAAATTCAGTTCTTCAAATTGAGATGTTCAAAAACTCTACATTTTGAGGACTTTTTGAAAGGAGAAAAGTTTCACCACCAACCACCATTAGTCTATACCATTTTAGCCAAAGTTTCATGACAAGGTGTTCAAGTAGCATTCATCAACAAACCTTTACTTACAGATTTAAAAACAAGACCATACATTTTCATATTTGATTGTTTTTTCATTGTAATCAACTTGTTTTCCAGAGCATATACAGTATATATGTATAGGTATTTATTGTTAATGAAGGTTTGAACACAGAAAGAATTGGAGCTTTAACTATTTAACTATTAATAACTTTAACATTTACTTATTGTATCAGGGTGTGGATAATAACCGAGGTGATGTGAAGCTCATAACGAAACTAAAACAGTTGAACTGATGACTTCCTGTGCAGTTTTGCATGTTACAAAAACAGTTACTGCAGGTCATGGCAGGTCAGCAGATCTCACTGATCTTTATGTATGTATTTCTCAGCTATTCTGTATATGAAGTATAGGCCATTATAGGCCAAGTACATTATTCTGATGTCCTGTCAATATGACGTGATTGATTTAGTTGTTTACAGGATCAGTTCTGTCAGCTGTGTCTCCTTTGGTTTACAGACATTGGCAACTAATATATCCAGTAATTATGAAAAGTATTTAATTTCCAGAGCTCCTCCTAAACAAACATAAACCAACCAGATTTTCTTGTTCGAGTGCCTAGATGGTGCTGGTGAGCACTGAGAGCTGTAGGAATACTACAAAGCAGCAGACCTCACAGTTTCTGCTCACATTCAGGGGTGACAGGTAAGAAGAGTGCTCACAGCTCACAAGTTATCATCAGGCATGACAGGAATTAATCATTATGACTACAATGAACCCTGATTTTTAGGTAAGTCTATTTTCATATTGATATTGTGCTAAGCTTAAGATGGAGTACTGAGAAACATTTAATTGACTCTATCATATTTCCTACACTTATAAATGAATATAAATTGATTTTATAAAAGCTAAGATGATTTGGTGGTTAATGGTTTGATTTGGCACTTTTTTTATCATTATCATTATTTGAATTAAGTTAAATCAATGAGTTGGTGTATAACGGGTGATTATATTTTAAAACATTTGCTCAAAGTGATAGAAGCCAGTGATGGAATGTTTTATAGCTCCACAGGTTAAATTATGTGATGATAATGATTTTGATATAATTCAATTGGATGTATCTTGAATACAACCTGAGAAGGCTTGTTTATTAGTGTATTTTCAATTATGCATATTATAGCATGAGTTATAGAATCTCTTTTTTCCGTCTGTCCTCCAAAAAAATACTCTAATATAATATTACAATATTACTGCTCACATTATAAACACACAGTTTCCTTTACACTGCAGGACATCAAGTCTTTCTAACTGCTGTGGATCTTTACTTCTTACAGAAAAGACACAATCTCAGCAGCTGGACATATTAAGACATCCTGAGGTAGATGGCAACCATCCAAAATACACTCACACACACACACACACACACAGAGAGAGAGAGAGAGAGAGAGAGAGAGAGAGAGAGAGAGAGAGAGAGAGAGAGAGAGAGCGTTTTCCTCACTGGGACCAGCCATATGCAAGTGCAAATCAGCTATTCATATCCCTGTAAGGACAAGGGACATGGGCACACATGCACACAAAAAGAAAAAGATAGATAGATAGATAGATAGATAGAGAGAGAGAGAGAGAGAGAGAGAGAGAGAGAGAGTAGCTTATGTGTTATCATCCTGTAAGTTATCCATTTTCCCTTTCTACTGCTTTACTCCAGCTCCACACAGTGGAAGTTATTAGAAATGTCATAACATTTGAGGTTTGTCAGAGCTTCATAAATAATCACTATTTATTTGTAAAAAAAAAAAATACTTTAGCTTTTTTTTTCAAATTCCTATGAATACATCAATGTGCAAATGTTTAAGATGTAATGTTAGTGTTTTGAATCCCAGTACTTTTACACCACCCACAATTTCTCATACGTCAGACGTTTAAATGAATAGCATTGTGTTGGAAATTTACAGAGAATGTTCATAACACCTACATTAATTACATTTACCACTTTTGAGCTTATATATAAATGTCATACCAACTGACTATCTTAGTGCATTTCTGTATGTCATAGTCACATTGTGGCTCACATACATTCATGGTGAATTTTCTGACAGTAAACTGTATATGAAGACATTCATATAATCAGAGGAATATCATCGCTGAGTTAGTTGTATATTCTCAGGCTCTCAGCAAAGAAAGCATCTATTATTAACTGTATAATATGCTTATGTGACAGAACTAATTTTCTACATTAATTCTCCAAGATACTAAATGATATCATATCATTTTTAATAATAACTGACCTGTGTAACACATTGAAAAAATAAATCATTATATAAAACAAAATCACTTTAAAAACAACAATAACAACAACAGCATATTATAAGCTACGAGTTATAAGATAGCTAAGTAGCTACGGTATGAGTATGATGGTCTTGATGTTCTCATGTGAAGTTGTGACAAATATTGATGTCACTTGACTCAGATATTATCTCATGTTGAGCTTATGCTAGTTTAAGTAAGCCTTTATAAAAAAAAAAAAGGTTTAATTTATTTTAAATTCTCAATTCTGATTGGTCAAAAGGTGATGATGAATCTTCTATAACAGCAGTTACAAATCACAGGTTTATAATAATGCGCTCCTTCTAATAATGTTATTGTTTCTGTAGTAACAGCTAATTCAGAGGGACTTGGAGGACAGTCCAACTAATCTAGGGCTTATAATAAATAGTTTTTAAAAACTAATTAAAAAATATTAAAGTAATGTATAACTGTGGATATGCTCATTTCCGTACAGAGCCATTTGTTTAACATTTATGGAAGGAGTCTCTGGTGTTTAGTTGGTGCTTAGTAAGTTTTTCACCAGAGTTGTTAGTTATGGAGACCTTGTGAATAACTTATGGTGGTGCCATGTAGTGTTATGAACACGGCCCTTAATTAAAGTGTTGGGAGAGTGTTGTTTGGACAACCCATTGAAATCTCTCTCCAAAATCAGCTTGCCAATATATACAGAAGATAGTAAGCAATTACTGTAAATGGGGGTGCTTCATCAGAGGCAATCTAAAAAGGAATCTGTAAGAAATTGCACTGTAATTACAGTGCCTCAGTATTACAGAGTTTATTACACTGAGCACTGAACACTGTAGATAGTTGAATGTAGTAAACACAGAATCGGCTTTGTTTCCTCTTATGGAGCAGAGAGATAGAGAGTCGAGAAATACATCATCTATCAACTAGCTATAAAAGCCTAGGAAATGTTAATGGTCTGAAACTATCTATAACACAGAAATGGAAATTGTCTGAAGGTTTGACAGACAACAAATGCGGGAGAATACAGAAAAATCAGAGGGCTGTTAAAGAAGCTGACAGTGAAACATTTGGGGCAAAACATTTATTTAAAAAATCCGGAAGTACAGTATATTCGATATAGTGGTATGAACAACAGAAATCACTCAACAATGGAATATGTCATAGTTTTGAGTCCAGTAGTCACAAACAACCAAAGTAGAAGTGGCACAAACTTGATACACCATAATAAACTGTAATACTGATAACGGAATACATTTCCATTTATCAATATTCTGCATGTATGTACAGCTGTGTGTAAGGATGTTTACTGGTTAGTTATTGTCACAATATGTTTTTTTTTTGCAAGACTAATAATGAAACTATCATTCTTTTGGTAAACATATTGTAACTGTCAAAAATAAAACCGTATTGGACTGGACAATCAAACTGCATGTGTCTACTTTCAGCATCCTTCACAATTAAATCACAACATCCAACTTTTCTTTGTGTGGAGAAAGTCTGTTTGTATTCCTGGTTCTGCTTTTAACCTTGTGGTCATGTGATGTGTGCACTGACAATGCTGTGACCTGCCGACCTTGATGATGAGACGAGTGGAAGGCTGCCTGACATCAGATTACAGTTTACCTTGCTGCAATTTACAAACAGTGAAAGGAGACATTTCTCCTTTTCAACTATAATATACTTTTGGACAAATTCTCTTCAATCACCAAGGGAAATGTGCTGTGTTTGTCAGAAGCAAGTAAAGGTCTCATTGCATTGTCAAAGTTTGCCTTATAGCAATCCAAGCTCTGGCTGTCAAAGCTATGGTTACTGAAGTCTATCTAGTCAAAGAAGATAGAATTTCAGCCTATAAAAACAGTAATGGATACAGTTTTAATATTAAACATCAATTACGGACCCATTTATTCTTCTGTGGTTGCAAATATACGACCTGCCTGTAATAGCAACGAATATTACATCATGCTATCCCATTTCTAGTTCTAATGCTGGTGTAATGAAGCTCAGGGGAGTGATGATGCTAGAGGGAAATGATGCTGAGTGCTGCCACGGTAACCAGTCCTGATGATTGCATCATGATAGCATTTGTGTGTTTGTCCAAGCATAGGGTGTTGTAAGTAATTACTAAATGTGTTGGCCTTGCGTTTTAACATCAAAGGTCAGTGATGTGGGTAAACCAGACAATCTGCTTCATTCCACCAGTCAGAACAAATTGGAAATCAATATACGGCATCTTACCGGCCCTTCTCAGTTTATTCATGACTGTACAATTTATTCTAAATATGTACAATAAAGATTTAGGATGGTACTATAATAGATAAGGTTTCCTGTAAATCTGCACACCCTGTGTTTCCACCTGACTCAGAGTGAGCGCTTTGGAGAGCACACTGGATTAATGCTTATCCGCATCAGAAGCTGCAGCTTGCCAGCAAAGCCTCTGAGAGCCTCAGGGCACCTTTCAAATGAACACAACCCCTTAGAGGGTAATGAAGAACTGCAGAATATCCAGCCTACATAATCCTCTCTTTTTTATTCCCACTGCTTAAAGCTGTCTGACATCTCAACTAGCCCATGCCACACACACTCACATTCTGTAGGTGATAAGGAAAGCAGCGCATTCACACATGGGGGCTGGAACGTCAGAGTTCATTCCCTGCCTCAATATGTGGCACATCAATGATTGCCATGGATACGTAATCAGATACAAGTCTCAAACCCTGCAGCAGGTTTATATTGTTATACCACTAGGATCTCCCTCTGCAATAACATACTGTCAAGAATACAAAAAGTAACGTAAAATATAGTTGACAGGTAAGTGAACCACATAACCAGCTATAACTGTCCCTATACACTAGCTATCAGATACATGTAATAATATACAGTAGACATTACATTGAAGAAGCATGAAGTTGTATATAATGTTCATGTCATTTTGATTAGGACAAGGCAAAATGGCACGTGTTATTCATGCATCATTCAGTCAGGAGTAAGTGCTTAGTGAAGCAACTCTAAACAAGTGACAATGATGATGTAAGGGAGGGCAGCGTGCTGTAGGTGGTCTCAGTGGGAGCACTTCCCACTGGGCACAGATAAAGGTGCTTTGTTTGTACCACTTCCTCTCGTCGGCTAAATGACTGGAACATTGTTCCTTTGCCATAATGTTGGCTCATTCGAAGTGAAACTGAGTTGCTCTTTGTGGATGTGACCTAAGAGACATGCGAAAGAGAGAATGAGGGCATAAATAAATTTTTTTGTTAAATAAAGACAAAGTCACTCAGAACACATTAGCTGCTAGTTCATTATAACCAAAGAATCTAAACAAGAGCACAATGATACTGTGGGTAAGGGAATATCAGAAACAACTACAGGCCTCATTGGTGTGTTAAACATTACCTAAAGCATCTTAAAATCTGTCGGAAGCCTATATAGCCAAATCAAATGCAAAATTTCAGTTAATAAAGTCCTGCTATACAGCTGTAATATTAAATATTGCTTGTAGTACTGTATGTACCCCCTTTTTTCTGTGCCATTGAAATTATGTTATTATTTATTGTTATTGTAACTGATACACAGCTATACCACTGCACACAAGATATATAAAACAGCTACAGATACAGTAACTAAACAAAAGCATTATCACATATAAATACTTTCTTTAGTATTATTACAGTATATAATACAGTATTACTATAGTATGATGCATATAATAATATATATAATTCTTATTCATATAATGTAGTACTAACAATTAACTAATGTATACATTATATATATATATATATATATATATATATATATATATATATATATATATATATATATATATATATATATATATAATTATAAGGCACATTTTATACATTACAGGTGGTGACCTATTTGTTGCTATGTGAATAATTTGAATCCCCATTTACCTCTACAATGGAAAGAAGCCACCACTTATCAGATATTATCATCTAAGCAGAGTGACAGCAGTGTGTGTGTGTGCATGTGAAGTGTGGCTGAGTGTCTTGATCAGCTCACAACCACCAGCTTCAAGAAATAATACACCAAAGTCTCCAGTTAACAGTGGTGATGTAGTCAGAAACTGACACACACACATAAAGGGCTATGTGACATTTTATACAAAGTATGGCAAAAAAATATATGATAAATTGTAGTGGCTAACTGTACACATACAAGGTTGATGAGCAAGGTTTATGAGCTTGATGAAGTATAAAAACAAGATCTTGTGTGATTTTGCCTTGCCTGTCGTTATTTAAAAGTACGACCTTATATAAAAACACCTCGTGCTATTGATAATACTTATTATAAAATACAGTATTCATATAGTATTATAGCATTTGTTATGTTCTTTTTCTTAGAAAATGCTGACATAATATACCATCTGTCAGTTTGTGGGCTATGTCTCTGGTTCACAGAACAAAATATACAGTTGCAGTCATGGGTGTTAATCAAGATGCCATGCAGCTGTGCCCAACAACACACACTAGAGAGATGCAGATGCTACTGACTCTTACACAACTCTTTAACTGTCAAACATGAAAAAACCTAAAAGCGTGAAGAGCCGTTTTAAAGCCCTTGTGCTCTGGTTAGACTTCCTCTGGAAAAGAGAAGCAGTTAAAATATGCAGAATAAACGTACACAGCGCTGTTCAACTGTAGTTTGTGAGTCTGATTTTAAAATGAAGAGTCTAAAATCAAGCTAATGGTAGAGATTGGAGAAAAAGAAAAATATCTTTTTAGGAATATTTGATTTGATCTGATTTAATTTTTGTTTTTGAAGCAAGTTTTTGATAACTAAAACAGTAAAACATAAAGAGACTGGAAGATTAATCAAAGTCAAGCTATTAGCTTATGTATCATAATGGCACATTGAAACAGTCCATTACCGACCAATAAGTAACAGGACATACAGTATATGAACAATTAAATGAAATTCTGTGTAGAGAACCAACATGTACAATGTATAATACACGCAAATCATGTTATGACATAGCTCTAACATATCAGTATCCATGCTGGTTTTATGGTGATGAATAGCTGGTAAGGGAACTGACAGATTGTACAACAGTATGGGTTACTCTAGTTGTATAGCTACAGACCATATTAAAGGTGTACTCAAAGGTGACTAATGACTGGAAGTACATAATAATTAGTTTTACATTGAGCATAGAATCAATAAGCAGGGTGCAATACAATCTGTGTGTTTAATGGCTCAAAAATACCAAATATCTGGCTGACAATCTCACCACCTTGCCTGATTGTCAAAGAGGCTAATTTGCAATTTACTATGGACAAATTCCTCTGGACTACCTGTACAATTAGTGCAACCCTGTGTCAGCAGTCACAGATGCACAACAAGAACTTTAACCTTGACAGGTTTACATAAAGAACACAACAAACACTAAGCTGGCCTGCTGTGCTGAACCTGTCATCTAGTGGCCCTGAGGTTAAAGAGTATATAATAACCATTATAGCACTCATTCCTATTCTATCAGACAAATGCTAATGTATATGGTAGGCTGTGTTGTGTTGTCAGGGACTACCTGCCACAGTGTTTACATAGAACTTGGCATATTATCATGTTATTTAAAAGAGCGTCGCAATAGTGGTGTACTTATGCAGTATAATACATTATAAAGATGATTAGAGGTTAGGTTAAATAACAATACGCTACTCACAATGCTCTGGATTGGTGTTAATTTTTTAGGACATACAGCATACCGTTGGATATTTAAAAATAAGTCTAATCATGTTCAGTCCTGTCTTAACATGGTTCTGTAAACTGTGCTGAAACTGAGGTATGCTGACAAAGTTAAGGGATTAAGAGAATGATATGTGCTAAAGGGAAAATAACATATTTGTCAGGATATGATGGCCCTTTCAAGACAGATGGCAAATTTCTCCCTAGGTATTTTTACACAGCCAAGCAAAAATGAAAGATCTGAATTAATGAATGCAGCCTTATACTGTATATGACTACAAATGTGTAGAGCACAGGTAAGAAACAACAGAGAGAAAAATCCATGCTATCAAGACAGATGAGCAGCGGAGCGATACTAAATCTGGTGTGATTGGACACACCATCGATGACAGCGCACGGCAAACAAAGCTCATCTCTGCTCACCACACACAGGACAAAAAATGACACCAATAATAAGATCAAAAGCCAGTCCAGATTATGACATTTACTCATGACACAGAAATCTGAGGCTAGACGTTGTCTGAACTTCAGGCAGGGCTCTCTGCTCTTTTTGATGTCTGACAGTGTGTATAATGGTGACCACTGCCAATAACAATAAGTCGTAATGAGAGCAACACGGAGACTAGAGATTACATCAAGACACCATCCTATAGCTGGTCATTCCCAGTGCTCTGACATCCTCTAGTGGTAAGATACATGATGCCAATCACATGAAACCCATTCTCTCAGTGAGCACAAGAAAAGAAAACTTTATTTTTATGCCGTTTATACACTGCCTACAATGCTTAATTAACTAAAATATTGACAAACAAAATGAGGAACAAGTAATAATATTTATTATACCATATTACATTACCATTTTCAAGATGTGCATCACCGTCAATGCAGATTGACTTACACTATCTTATGTTCTCCAGTACAATATTGAAAGAAATGTTTACTTCAGTAATAACAAATTGGTCAGGTCCTAACAAAACAAAGCAGTAATTATTTATTTATTTATTTATTTTTATGGCATTAATTCTAGTACCATACTTTATAATTGAATTATATAAAAAATGTATAGTATAAAATAATGTATACTATACATAGTATAAAAATACAGTACATATAAAATATAGAGAGTTTTAGAATAAAATGTTTAAATGTTTAAAAGAAAGAAAAATGTTCATTATCTTTAATATTAAAGATTCTGCACTATTTGAAGGTCCCATTTACATTTAAGGACATTTGACATATTGAGAACTGCTTTGTACAAAATTTTACATTTTTATTAAAGCATGTGCTCAAATGACATTCCAATCAATTAGATCTAAAATGGACCATAAGGTTTTGTAGAAACATGTGACTTGAGGCTATAAGTTTACAGTTATCATGTACCTCTTGTACAGTTTTGTTTTCTTGCTTTAGCTTTTATAAAGAGTAGATATATGTCTGTGCAGCCATGTGACGCATGAACACTAGCTGCTGTATAGACAAGATTCCATTACTCATTCCTACCAAACCTGTAAAGACTTGAACTTCCATTGTAGCATTAACAGTTGCGAGGATGTTTATTTCGACATTATGGGTGTGGATATTAAAGTTAGTAACAGTAGCAGGTGTGCATGACTGACTCACTTTCAAAGCATTTGTTCCATGTTTGATTTATCATTTGTCAGGGTGCCTTGATATCGGTGCTTGCAACAACATAAAACACTTAAAGTAACATGGAACTAAGAGGTGTTGTCTCCTGCACACTGAATGTGTAGCAAGCCCCAAAACAATGTCATTTTACTCACAGGTGCAAAACCTAAAAACAATATATAATGCACAACACTTGCTATATATTTCTTTTAATTGTTTATAACTATTTTGTCCCAGAAAAACAAAAATTGCCCTAGGCAGGTACTCAGTGATCACGTGGTCAGAGATTCATACTGCTGTTCCTTGTTGCAATGGAAAAAAAATCATCTGGCAAAAACATAAGATTACTCATGACATTATAGACAATATTGTGTAGGTTGTCTCCATCTAGTGGTCGTGCACTGCATAGTCTCCACTGCCTAAATGTTTCCCATTAGAACTTTATTTTTCCCAAAGCCTTCATAATTACACAACCATGTGTTTATGTACTGGGAACAACAACTAGTTTGAAAATCAAATTTAGCCAGACTAATTTTAAAAAGGTACATCTTGTTTCAAACAAATCTAGGCAAATTAAACCTAACTGTAATATGTCACACAGATCACTTTCCCCAGAGGCAGAACACACTGTACTAATTTCTAAATGATACAGTATATAATGATGATTGCAATATAATTTTTTTTCAAACAACTGCTTTTTATCCATATTACAGGTAAAGTATATAATCCACTCAAATAGGGTACTAAACTTTCCCTGTCTGTGGGATGGTATCACAGCACATGTCTTCACATCTTCACATCATCATCAAGGACTCTTCATTTACATTACATTTACAGCATTTGGCAGACACCCTTATCCAGAGGGATGTACATAAGTGCTTAAATCTCTAACATTGAATACATTAATGCTGGCTCACTAGGTTACATACTTAAGATACCATGAGTTTAAAACATTTTATTCAACATTTTATATCAACATTTTTAAGTTACAATGAAAAAGTGTCTTCACATCCCAGTCACAAACTGTTTAACCTCCTTCCATCAAGAAGGAGATACAGGAACATCCGCAGCAGAACCAGCAGGTTCAGGAACACCTTTTTGTCATCCACCATCACACTAGTGCACACTGAACTCTGAACTACACTGTTAGAACACTGTAAAAATACTGTGAAAAAACACACATGCATATATATATATATATATACACTCATTACATGCTGCACATATGTTTACATATATTTACATTTACATTTACGGCATTTAGCAGACACCCTTATCCAGAGTGACTTACAACTGAGCAACTGAGGGTTAAGGGCCTTGCTCAGGGGCCCAGCAGTGGCAGCTTGGTGGACCTGGGGTTCGAACCCATGACCTTCCGATCAGTAGCCCAACACCTTAACTGCTGTACATATGCTGAATGTTTATCTGCACTTGCACAATTGCTACTCTTTGCACTTCTGGTAGATAGAAAAACTGCATTTCGTTGCTGTGTACCTGTACTATGTAATGACAATAAAGTTCTATCTATCTATCTATCTATCTATCTATCTGTTACCTGGTTATGTGAATAAGTGGCTTTAACAATTATTTATACTACATATATTTTCCAAGTAAAGATGCAAGAGATGAGGAAGGTACAAGGTACCACAACCACCATCATGTTCTTGATGAAGGTTTTACTGAAACAAATACTCCCATACAAATGACATGACAGCAGTCATGCAGTTTTACTGTGCTTTCTTGTGATGTTAACTAGTCGTTGTTGCAAGTTATGATTTGAAGGAGCATGTTAATATGGATATGTTATTATGATCGCCATCATCCTTCTTGTGTTTTTCATTCGGATTTATTTTAACCTTGATGTTTTATATGGTGTGGAAAAAGCTTGTTCAACCTGCTGTAGTTTATTTACTGCGTCAGTCATAACCTCAGATAACCTTTAAAGGCTCCCTGGGGTAAAGTGTAACATTATAATACATGTATTTAGAATTAGGTCATTAGAATCTGCATGTTTTTATTTTAAATTGGTAGAATAACAGCAGGATGAAACCTAGTCTGAGTATAAAATCAAGGGAGCTCTTGAACGAGGCTTTATTGACACCTTAAGAGACGTCAGAGCCATACACTTTCATATACACTTTCATATTTGTTATTCAGTCCTAATAAGTACATAAGATCCTTATAAGACGAATGTTCTGACGATATGTAGGCGTCGTGTGCTGCTTTTCATTCCTTTCACAAACAGTCCCTCAACACTGCTCTTCTTCCACCATGACACAGCAGGCGAAAGCTACTATTCGTGATCATGTAAAATGGCGGACGCGGAGGAGGAGCTGCTAGTACGCATGCGTAGGATTTGCAACATTGGCTAAGGACGGGGAAACGTGATACTGCGCAGGTGTTGGTGAGCCGGAAAAAAGTAAGATATGGATGAAACTCCACACACGGATCTGGACTGGCACTGAATTATGGCCTGCGCGTCAATGTTAGTCCCAGTGACTATGCTGCTCCGTTTTATATCTTTTAAACATCACCTTTAGGTCCTGTCTCTGTACAATAAATGACAATTATTAGTAAATAATAGACCAGAAACACAAGCAAATAAAACTGAGTCTGAGAAATAGGCAGAATTAGCTACTGGGCATGAGAACACAGCACTTTCAATCCTGTCACCTATATTTTGGTTTAAATTGTCATTTTTCTAGAATTTAACCTTTTAGGGAATAATTAGTGGGTGTAAATAGACATCAGCTCCATTTGTGGAAAACTATTTTAAGGGATTATTATATATTATGTAACTCAAACAAGCATATTACCATTGTGTGTTTTGTATTATCCCATACTGAGTGTTCCCATTCCTCTCTAGTCCTTAACATGCTGTTCATCAGAGTAAATAGTTGTTCTTGAGTTAATTTTACCTCTGGGCCTTGACTGTTCCCAGCTGTCCCTCCTCCCATCCACTCTATTAGTCCCTTACCATACATGGACTTGGTTGAGGAAAGGAGCAAGGCACTAAAGGCAACTTCAGGAAGCAGCAAGCTGCCACTCAAACGGCTCTGTGCATGAAAAGAAGGAGGAGGAAGAGAAGGAGGACCCATGAAACGTCTCTACTGTGGCCCAATTACATCTCCATATAGGCAGGAATTTAAAAAAACTGCATAATGCTAAATATGCCACAGAAATGTGACACAAGAACTCTAGTCGGTGTGAAGCTAAGATTTCATCACATGTTCTTTTCCGACCTGTAAAGACTTGAACTTCCATCGAAGCGTTCACAGTTGTGAGGGAGTTTCATGGCCTTTCTGGGTGTGGATATAAAAGTTTAACTGTAACACGTGCTTGTATGACTGACTCATTTTCAAAGAATTCATCCAATGTTTGATATATCTTAGGCCAGTATGCTTCGATCTTAATGCAACAACAAGATTAAATTAGAGCTGTCTGAAACGGCTTTTTTCTCCAAAGCTCTATCCCTCATCCACCACAGCCTTCCTTCACTGCAGTAAAGAACTTTAAATAATTCACAGCCAATACAACATTGCACTAAACTGTGTATAAAACTGTTTAGGTTTCTAAATTTTTTTGCAATCTATCATTTATATACTATATCAGTAATTGTTCCTTCCTGGTCAGTGACATCCAGCAACAGTGGGTATGAGGTGTTAATACACTGGATTGGACACCAGGTGGGAGAAAACTGGATTATCTACACAGACACAAAGAGAACACATGAAACTCAGCACAGATGATGCCTGAAGGTCAGGGCTGAACTGGGGACCCAGTGCTGCCTTGCATGTGTATCTGTATTTAATATCCTTTACATCTTTATCTTTTACATCTTTGGAATTAATCAATTGAGATTTTAAATGTAGGTGTCTGTGTTAAAATCAGTAGTTATGCCTAAATTGAGCAAACTGGATTGTTTGGATGCTGTTACAGAACAGAATACTCCGTCATTATGGTCAACAACCTCCACCTCGTCCATAACACAGCAGAGAATCAGAAAATCACCCTTTACAAAAGACTATGCTAAGGTGCACGCCATTAGATTGTTCCTCTGCATATTGATCAGGCTTTGTAACCAATGCCCCCTGGCTTCCAATCTTGTTATTCTGAACATCAACAGTACCATGTGATCAGTGTTATTTAAACTTGTATCATCTGTTCCTAACTAATACACATAATACAGTATATGCTGTTATTTGGCATATTTGTATATACATGGTAAATCTGATCACTTCTTATTTTTATGCTACTGTAACACTGAGTTACAGTTTTCATCCATATCAAAAAGCAACCATTTATCCTCTCATACATACATACATCCATCCAGTAACAAAATATATTTTTAGATCTATTATGTCTATTCTTAGATCATAACCATTTAAACACAAAGAAAATTCACTATAAAGGTTTTGTCAGCTCAGGTAATACCTCTTTTACTTTGCTTCACTGAAAAATATTGCCTGGGGTTGGTATACTTTCCTGAAGAAAGTTCCTTTATTATACACAGTGGCATTAGGAGATGATTATAACCTCTTTCGAACCATGTAGTTCATAGATATTTGAATAAACATCATTTCATATTTGAGTTTCTTACCTGAGGCTTCTCATTAGCCTGCACTTACCATCAGAGTTGGGGTATGTGCACTAATTTGGTTGTTGTACTAATTTACTGAATGACTATACAAATATTAAAATTCACAGCAGGAAGTAAATAGGTTATATGTCTTTTATGGACACATATTTCTAGTGAATATATAATGGATAAATGTGGCTATATATAGATTACGCTAGAAGATTCTGTTTTACATATAAAGGCATAATAATATTTACTAATAGCTCTGTAGATGAGTGTATACTGACAGAGAGCTGGCATTGCTTGAGGTCACCTTAGATGACATATATTTAAGTTATTTTATAATCTTAGTCAATTCCACTTATTTGATCTTGAAATAAAGTATTAGGTAGATATTCCACCTTTGACAATAATAACTGCAGATATCATTGCATTTCCATTTTCAAGTCAAATAATGTTGCTCTACTCATGATCACTACTCATTTAGATTCAGATGTAGCAAACCATGTTACACTACTCATAAGCATGTAAAACATTAGACAAAGGGCATGTTTGATTATGTTTTAATATAAGACAAACATTCTTATTGCCTTTAGTCTTTTTATTTGCTTTTCATTGTATAGTCATTGACACCATGTAAGACCATGTGAAGACCAAATCTGACATATATATATATATATAAAGAGAGAGAGAGAGAGAGAGAGAGAGAGAGAGAGAGAGAGAGAGAGTTTCACTGTTGTGTATGTTTTGTATGTTTTGTGCATGGGTTTCCTTTAGATTTATTCAGTAGGTGGATTGCTGACACTAAACTAAACTGACACTAAGCAGCTGTGTACAGTGTTCCGGGATAGCCTCCAGATCATCCACAAACTCTGACCAGGATAAAGAGCTTGCTGAGGAATAAATGAATAAGCTTAGACTTGAGAAATATTCATTTTCTACTTCACAGTGAAGGTGAGTATAGTAATCTATGAGTATGAGTATAGTAATCTATGCTATGCAACATCTAGAGAAGCAAGTATATCAGTGGAATATTGGATTATATCTGTCAAATATGGCAGATATATGTAATGAATGTAAAACTGGTCACTCAAAAGAGTGTTAGCTAGTATTTCAACAGAATTTGAACTTGAACACATACACACACACACACACACACACACAAATAGACTGTGTTTGTGTCCTCTTTTTTTAAACACTGAGTATTAAATCGGGATTATGGCTGATTAAAGCAGCCCGAGACGAGCTAAACACAGCTAGAACTAATCACACATAATCCTGTAGGGGCGATCATCCACCATCCTTTGAAGGACTACCTACCATGGCCAATATCTATATAGACAAAAAGAGTGTGGTTTTTTGTTCTTTTTGTTGCTTTTGTGTTTTTTGTAATTTTAGAAATATGTAGTCTGGCATTCGGATTTTAACAGGCTCTCGCTGTCAAAACATATAATAAATGGAAACAATGAAACGCACTCTGACATACAGTACTTGAAAAGGCTGAAGTGTCTACAAACACAGGCCTGAAATAGAGGACGTAATGTTTTTTTTTAACCACCACTGTACTTAAGACAAAAAGCTTTAAGCTATTCAGGTGAACTGCAGTTCATAAACACAAGGTAGTTTTCCCACAGCTTTATTTTACACATAGGACTAGAAGAAATAGAGCTATTCTTTGCTCTTTGTCTAAAAGCAGTACAGCATAACAACCCTCTAATATACTTAAACAAGTTGTTTTATTTAAAAAATGCTCTTCATTTGTAATATTTACTAGATTTTTGAATTTAATTAAAAATATAAAACAATAATTATCCTGCAGATATACTGTTAATGTATAAAACAGAGTCAGTGTTATGTTTTACACTTACACTTTATAAGGAAAAAGTTCCAATAGAAAAAAATCCCCAACAAAGTAGAGCTTTATAAGTATGCAAAATATACGGGAACGCCCTTTTTCAAAACACATTATACACACCTGAACATGGACAGGATTATGAATATTCCTCTTAAGTCTATATTTGAATAATGACTCAGTAGGGAGTCATGAGAGAAAACTGGTTTCCACACTTTGCTTTAACCTCACACTGCAGTTGGAATTTTCTTATTCAAGGAAAAGACTCCTTTATTCATTACTGAGATCGTATGGTGTGTTCAGCACTTCTGTAATCGCAGCTTTCTCATGTCCTCAAACTTAGATAAGCAAACACCCATAATGATAATGCAGGAGAAACATAAGACAGAGGCATGGAAAATTTACAGCACAGTAGATTGAAAGAGGCAGTGTAGGGAGGGGAGAGGTGAAGAAAAATAAGGAATGCATTTGCACACAGTGAATACAAATTTATATATAGTTGTACTGTGCAGGATTCAGTTTCTAGCCTTCTGCAATCTGGATTCACACACAAAAAAGCTCTGTCTATAAGGAGGAGGGTTGTTGGGTGGCAAAGAATAATAAATGTCTATGAACAGTGGGCCAAAACTAGTTGAGCTCACAGGAAGAAAAGCAGCAATGATTAAAAGAAATGCTTAAGTGTTTCTTCCAACTGCATCACTAGTGCAAGTGTGATCACCACAGACATTATGTCATGTTTCCTTGTACTGAAGAAAGTACAGAGAAATCACTTTTAATGGAGGTCCAGGGGCAAATGGTGCGGCAGTAAACGTTTTTGCGAAATACTTTTGTAGCCATAAGTTTATAACCTATTCTGGGAGCTGGGACAATTTTTAAGAGAATGGAATTTGTGACATGCTAGGCTAGTTATTGAGCCTAGCATGTTGCATTAGATCCACCATATCAGCATGAAAGGCACTCCTATCAATGTTTTGATAAGAAAGAAAGAAAGAAAAAAGAAAGAAAGAAAGACTCAATTACTACTGATTCACTGATTTTTTTTTTTGTACAATTATTTAAGAATAGAATTTTAAATAGAAAAAGACTTCCTTTTCAAGCAAATGTTAAATAAATAAATAAATGTATACAGATTTCTGACATATTTAAAAATGGTGTCATTTCCCAATACAAGGAAATAAGAGGGAATTGTTGCCTGTGGTAGCCAAGTTAGGAAGTATTCTTTAAATAAAAAGAGCAGTTGCTTGCTCATAAACAGACGTGAGATTCGGATTTATTGAAAAGTATGATAAAAGAACATTAATTACTGAATCTTGGCGTGTGAGAAACCAGTCTCCACTAGACTTAGGAACAGCTGAACCCTCTGGTCCACTTCAGCTCACCACCATCTCGTTCTGACTAATCCTCATGCATGCGCACTTACTGCATAACAAGTGCTCTGAAACATGGTAGAAAGATAATAACAGGTGATTGGCAATTCTTCTGTAAAGAAAAAAAAATTGCAATGAGGTTTGGCATTGAAGAGGTCTCACACACACACACATGCACACAGAGCTGTCTTGTGTCATATTCTTCAATGTTTGAAAATGTTAATATAGATATTAAATAGAATTGTATGAATAATGTAATATGGACATTTAGCAATCTTTATCAATAACTTTTAATTCCACATAAAAATGAGATTATGTGAAGAAAAAGTATTATGTCCATGGAGAGATGATCACCATGTGTGAAATGACAAGGGTCAGTGATGTTATAGAAGGCCACCTCCGACAGACAATTCCATTATTCATTATTTCAGCATGAATCTCTGGGGAGTACAAGCACTACTCAACCTTAACTGAAAAGTTCCTCCATGAACATTTGAACCTGGCAGCTGTGTCCGCATTACCGTCCAGTCGTTTGTGCTGATTATGTAATTATTTTACAGTCAGAGGAGAGCTCTGTGTTGGGAGATACAGTAAACAGTTTATTATCATAAAGGTCACTGCTGATGTATCTCATACTTGAGGATGCATTTGTTCATGAGTGAATTTGTAAATAGTTTGAGGTTACAATGCAGGATGCTCTTCAAAAAACACAAGGAGCATGACAGGGAAGAGAGGGGTATTTTAAAGGTCCGGTATAACAAGTGTAAAAATATTTTTTTCACTATGACCTTTAGCTGAGTCTTTCTATTATTTAAAAACTCTAATCATTTTGTTGTAAACATACCAGGAGAATAAAGCATTACTCATTTCCACTGATGAGACACTTCAAGGTCAGTATTAATGACATGTCAAGAATTTCTATTTGAATGTTATAACTTTCATGTCCAAAGCATCCTGTTTTTTTTTAGGGAATGAAAATGTAAGTGTTTCTCTCCAACCATCTATTTTCTGTACTGCTTATCTTACACAGATTTTCAGGGGGCACAGGGTGGGGGGAAAACTGGACGGGGTTCCAACTCATTTCGGTGCACAATCATACACACCCTCACACACTCCAGACAAATTAGAGATGCCAGTTAGCCTATAAGCCTTGTCTTTGGACTGAGAGAGGAAACCAGAATACCCCTGAAAAAGTACACACGCTGGTCCAGAGGCAGGAATGGAGCTTCCAAGCTTAAAGATACAACACAAAAGTGCTAGCCATTAAGTCACCATTGACCCCAAAGTAAGCCACCTAAATGTTTCTGTATAAATCGCTGTATAAATTTCTGTTTAAATGGGGTCAGTGAGGTCATGGTGAGAATAACAAGCCTTGTCAATAATTTTATCGTAATTTCAATTCAATTTCAGCAGAAAACAGTATTAATTATAAATTGTATATATCTTTTAAAGCCTTTGTCATTTTTCAGTCCCAAGAGGTGAATAGTCAAATGTTAACACTATTAAATATCAACCTCCTCTAACGCCAGAAGGACTTACTTGTATTTGAAAGCACATTTTGTCCAAAATATCATGTCTCTCTTGAAATGTGAAATTAAATTTTTTGAAATTTTATTTTTGCAAATTAAGTCAGTTCAAGTTGTAATACAAGGTTTTTTTTTTTTTTAATACTTGTCTACTTAAGAAAAGAAGCAAGCTGGTTACTTTTAACTGAGTAAGATTCTGACACATTATCTGTGTTTTCACTTATATAAGGATCATTTCTCAGTACTTTATCCAGTCCTGAATATACAGCAGGCTGCTGTAGTTTAAAGCCTCAGACCTAACCACAGCCTGTGTGTTTGCTATGATTGGTCACAGGCTTGTTTGCTTGTCCTCGCCACAGGAAGGCCATGCACACGAAAACAGGAAGCACTCCTAGACTCTGTGAACTACTGCCACTGTGTGATGGTAAGATTTACTCATCTATGATATGAGTTACAGTATCTCATATCTGTAAACGATTCAGGTTCCTAAAGTGACTCAGTTGTATATATACCTGACTAATTACTGCTTAAAATGCAATATTGAAAATTTATTTTAGTTGATCATGACAAAAAATATCATTTTTTATGTTAGTTCAACTGTAGGTTTGTAATTGTAACACAGTAACATTCATCTCTATCTAACCACTGTATCATCATTTTGTTCAGTAAAACAAGTTTTGTTCTATTAATTTTCTATTAATTTTTCTAAAATCTGTTAGTAACATGTTTTATAGATTTATGCCACAGTACTGTTTGGTCAGAAGTTTTATTTATTTTGTATATCATAAGTCGACAGAAGTTCTAAAAACTTAATAAAGACAGACAGAACAGTCAGTACATTTTTAACCACAGAAAAGGTATCCTGACAGAAAACTTTGAACTTTCCATTTTCTCTCCAAAATGTCAGTCTACAGTATCACAAACTGTACTATTAACTTGAAGAGACCAATTTATAGTTGCTATAATGCCAGAGACAACAGGAAGTAACTTGTGTCATGGATGTTTCACATGATTAAATGTAACTATACTCAGGTTCAAATTATCTGTCGCTCTTTAGTTAATGAAATAATGTAATTACTGGGAAATTGCTGTGGTATAGAGGAATAAAACAATTTCTGACCCGCTGTTATTTGAAAATCATCAACTTCCAGGTGATAACAGGTAACTGCTTCAGACGGTCAAACATCACACAAAGACCACACCTTCTCATATTTAAAACGTACCTATTATTTGGTTCATGTTTTACCTTTAGTTTAACTTACACATGCTCGTTATTGATAAATGGCTGTTTTCCAAAAGGTGCAAGTTGAATAGGTTAATCAATATTGTTCTTATATTATAAAGAACAGCAAAAAACAACACAAAAAGCCATTCAATATTTTAAAGGGATTTTTTTTATGCTTTAATCATGCAACAGAGAAGACAAATCAATCCCTTATCTTCACTCACCTTATACCTTCTCAATAGAAATGAAGATGCCAGAAATGTTCTAACATGTATAAAATCTGCCTGCATATGTGCCAGACATTTTTTTGAGCTTCACGTCTGCATTCAAACGAAGCCCAGACAAGAGGAGCATTAGTTGTAATGTAGGAACACTGATAGATTAATCCAGTGCTCTAAAAAAAATACATTTGCTATATTAGGGCCTAACTAGATAGGCATGAATATGAATGGAACATGCTTGAGTGATGCGCTCCAACCTGGGACACAATTGTCTGCTCAGATAACGAGCATGGAGAGCAGGTTAATTATGTTTACGTTAAAGACAGCAGAAGAGTTCTCAGAGCTGACATTTCGACTCACACATGCGCATTACAGGTGTAATGCATTTCAACAATCTGTATCGGTTTAGTGCTCCTAATATTTGTACTCAGAAATGAACCAGAAGTATAAATGGTCCAAGTGGGAAAGGTTTTCTTTCTTTCTTTTCTTTCTGCAACAGATTTATACAATGGACTGTGGCAGTATAGTCACCTATGTCGTTGCTACTCTTATGTCTACTCACCCTTATGAAGTTTAAAAGTAAACCCTACCACCAGGGTGAAGAATAAGCAAGAATAGAGCATGTCCTATTCTGTTTTTGTATTAGTTTTAAACCTCATATCTTATCATTTTGAATAATGTATTTTTGTTTGGTTTTATATTCACACATAGTCTTCTGTCCATAATATTCAAAAGGGCTTTAGCATTGAACATACATTCTCTTAAAGAGATGAAAAGCCGTGCTCAAAAGACCAGGCTGAGTGTTTCCAGTCTGATGTCTGCAACAAGAGCCACTCAGACATCAATCTCCAGCATCAATGTAGAAGACACATGGAGCAAAGAATGCAGAAATAGAGATACTGTTAGAGATGGAAGATAAGATGAAGAAGGTGGTATAAAGAAGACAGCATAGAGAGGACTAGCAAGGGAGGAAGAAAAGGATGAAAGAGGCCAGAGAGAGGAAACACACCGGACTCCTTTATCACTGTGTCACTGAGGGGAGGGGCTGCACTATGTCCCACACCTCTGCCACACACTCTCTCTGTCTTTCTGTCTCTCTCTCTCTCTCTCGCTCTCTCTCTCTCTCTCACACACACACACACACACACACACACACCTTTAATGAGCTACAGAAACCACGCAGGCACACAGATTGTACACGTGATCTCAACTTGTCACTGAGATGTGAAACTGGCTCTCATTCTCTCCTCCTCTCTCTTACTCACTCACTCACACACACACACACACACACACACACACACACACACACACACACAATGTTCTCAGCTTCTTGCCACCAAGCTACATTTTTTAAAACATCATTTAAAGGACACCTAGTGTGATCTAGACAGCCATTTACATGTCTATGATGCTTACTCAGTAGGAAAATAAGACTATTATATCCTTTGCATACAGATGACAAAGGCACTATGACCATTGTGTATTAGTTAACCTAGAGCGCCATCTTTAGATTTAACACACTGTTCACTGTCCTTGAAAAGCTTTTTAGACATGAGCAAACCTTTAAGAGACTCAATAAAACGCTCTGTCGCTCAGTGATGCTTACTTACATTTACACCCTCACTCTCTCATATACAATACAGCTGATATCAGTCAGTCTGTGATACTATTTAAAGGAAGTAAGTAGAAAGGTGCAGCAGGGATTAAATTGGGATTTGAGGACAAAAAGGTCCACAAAAGCTTAAAATTGGCAGATGTTCCTATCCTTGATGACACCTTAGGTTCCCACCAAGATATAAATACACACACACACACACACACACACACACACACACACACACACATGCACTCGCACAAAAAAAATGACATTGTAGTATTTCCGCCTGTAGGCTCTGCAGGAATAGCTGCTGAGCCAGAAGGTACGGTTGCCACGGCAACCAGAAATCGGTCACCATGGAAACCGGCCCAGAGCGCCTGTCGCAGCGTGAGGTCAGCAGCGTTGCTATGGCAACAACTAGCTGAAGCAATGAGCTCGGGTGAGAGATCAAAAGGACACGTATGTCAATCAGTGTCCACCTTAATCTGTCAATTGGTATAATCATGTATAAAACTGTAATGAATTTAGGACAATGAAAATTCATGAATTGTAATCGGTAATGAATCGAATGCATCCATAATAAACTGGAAGGGCTGTTCAATGTCATCCATGCAGGAGCATGTGCACGAGACAACATTGGATGTGGGACGTCTGCATGGGCTCTACGGAGCAACAGACCTTTTTGAATAAGCATGTAGACCCACCGGCTCACTCTCAATGGGGCTTTTCATCGGACACACTTTTTATGAGGGCAGGTAGAGATGAATGCAAGCCTTAGAAACACGAGGCAACAAACACACGCGTTGCACTCTTACACACTCGAGCCAGATGCGTGTGGTCTGGCTTTGGGTGCAACCCTGTATTTGCCCTAGACCATAAATCCACAATCACACCTACTCGTGAATCACACTGAAGGACGTCTTCTAGTGAGCAGGCTGGTGTTTTGGCGCCACCTAGTGCTCTGTTTGGCCATGAGGTCGAGATGAGGACACTTCAGGCTATAGTTATTGTAAGATGCTCAGAAAAACATGATATATAAAAAATAAATGAAAAAAAAGCAAACAACTATCCATGTGATATAATTACATGCATTTAAAAATGAAGGGTTAGGAAATATCCTATTCTTTATTCATTGGCAATCCACAATTGTAAGCAGCCAATAACACACTTGTTAATATTCATAATATACACATAAGCTACACATTTCCAACACCTGAAGCAACACATCATCTGTAAATACGATCATTGAAATACTCTAACAGGTGCAGTGCACAACTTACATTTCTTATGTACACAAAAGTCTTAATATGATCTGATTATAATACAATGCAGATCTTTAATGAGACCGCTGCTAAGCTCTTAAACAGTCAGTCAGCAACATGTCTTTATCCACTTAGCTCAGGCTGTTATAAAAAGGCATGTTAAAATAGACTGAGCGAGAGATGCACAGATAAATATGTTGCATCATGCCTAAAAATATTACGTCCTTAAGAGACAGATAGATGTGGACTGTGAAGTTTTAACTGTGAAAAGAAATGTAAAAATAGATGACAGGGATGCAAGGAGATGAATCAGGTGTGTTGAGCACTGAACCAGATCCATCTGTACAGTGCAGGTGGTCCTCTTGTCAAAGGAAACAAAAAACAAAAACAAACCCTGACTGGAATGATGTATGTGTGAGACAGAGGGATCTAACATGATAAGGACTTTCATCTTCAGTGACTCACAAGAGAGACATGCACATAGCAGAGCAGATTTTGCATTTACTGCCTCCTTGGTTGAGGGTTAGATGTCTGCCTGTGTCCTGTGTGTGTGTGTGTGTGTGCAGAGATCTCCCTGTGCTCCAGGAATTTCTACCAGGTACTCCGGTTTCTTCCATGGCATGTCTAATGACATGTAGGCCGATTGGCATCTCGAAATTGTCTGTAGTGTGTGAATGGTTGTGTGCGAATGTGCAACTGTGCCCTGCAATTGATTGACACACCACCCAGTGTCCTCTGCTTTGGGCGCTAAGATAGATCCTGTGTACTTTTGTAGGATAAGCAGTACAGAAAATGAATAGATGGATGGATGCCTGTACTGTTTTACAGCTTTTAAAAGGGATTACCCTTTTCATCCAAGCATAGTCACAGGCATGTTTCTGCTACAAAAATACAGAACAGTAATGGGTCAGTCAAATTTATACACTGACATTTCACAGCTTTTTGATTGACTGACCATTATATCTTTGGATAAAGACTTACAAAAGCACGCATTCACAATGACCTTCTGAATACAAAAAGGTTTTATTTTGCTGTCCGTTCATGTCTTAGTCGCACATTTATACAGCAAAGACATTGTTTGTTTGTTTTTTCAGAACATTGGTGGATTTAGATCATATGAACATTACTATAATACACTGATGGCAACAACCAGCCAAGGAATAGAGGGGTAAGGGAATTAAAATTTACAGATATTCAGAATAACAGATCTCTCTGTTGTATATAACTGCAATATACAGCTGAATAACCATGAGAGAACTTCATTGAACAAATCTTCTTGAATCTGTAATGACAAATGTGTGTAAAGGATTTCAGTAAACTTAGAAACTGGAACCACTGTCAGGGACTCTAGGGGGACACTGTTGCTTTTGGGTCTGTGCCATGTGCTATTGTTTGTTTTTTGTATCACGTGTGTTAGCCCTACCTTTTCCTTAACCGTTCCTGCTTCTGCACACCTGTTCCTTGTGTTTCGATTATTGTCACCCCATTTATACCGGTTGTCTTGCGTCTGTTTTTTGCCGAGTCCTGTCTTTGGTTGGCTGTCTCTTTGTTTGTTGTTCCTGTGTTTTGTGTTTCCAGTCTGAGTCTCCTAGTGTTTCTTGCCCTTTGTTATTTTTTTCCCTAATAAACCCCTTTTATGTTATCCCTGCGTTTGGGTCTGCTTTTATCCCCGTGATCGCTGACACACACAGGCAGAACGAAACCTTTCTCTAGGCAGCATGCTTGTTTTTATTTAGTGACGTTCTGCAAAACAAAACAGAAATATTAGTACAATCAATTTTAATAAAACCTCAATGTAGTGTATTGAAATAAAATGATGCTAATACAAGATTGCCTTTTTGTTAAATAAGCATCCGCAATGGTTGGAATGAAAAATGTGGTATTCATCAACACTAATAGGAAATAGGTACTTGTTACAAGAAAGTTGAATATCAGATGTGCCAACATTGTACAAGCAGGTAGACAGAAACTGAAACTAACCACAAAAACTGTAGCATATTTTTAAGTGGATAAAATACCTTTATGCTGATAAGATAAAATGCAAAACGTGTAGTGGTTAAACTCACATCTAACAGTAATTTGGAGAAATACTTGAATTTCAAAGCAGCCAGCTGAGAGCTAATACTTACCTTTATTCAGATTTTATTAATATGCTGTATTAATAAAAGTTAATGCACACTCCACAATCTGGTTCATTATACTGTACATAATAATAATAATAATAATAATAATAATAATAATAATAATAATAATAATAATAATAATAATAATAAATGTCTAAATTTGATTAATGTAATTTTGGAAAGAACATTTTCAGGTAAATATTAAGTGAAAAAATAAAACTGCGTGGAAAAGTATAAAATGACTACAACTTAATCAAACAGTGGCTTCTTTTTTTGACTACAGAGACAATAGTCTCGCCTCCATGTTTTCAAGTAATCAAGGTTTGTGTTCAAAGGTCAAAGCTCAGAGCTTTTTGAGGTCAAAGCTCGCTTCGATAAAGTTGGCAGGACACAAATGGAACTTGTGTCTGAAGGCATTTGCGTTTGGTCTGACCAGCTTAACAGCTGAACACATGATTTGGTACCTACAGTATCAATTTGGCATCTGCTATAAATTATTCTGCCACTTTTGGTAAAACGGTGCCAGAAAGCATGAAACATGTCTAAAATGTTAAGTGGAACCAAGACATACTTATTAAATGACTCATACTGGAGATTCAGGACTAGAGAGTCTGCGTTCAGATATATTCTGTTCTGAGAGGTTACAACCTGAAACACAGGAGAGGAAAGCTTTCAGAAAAGCATATTATAATATGCACTGTTCCCAGCTGCAAACAGTAAAGCAGTGCATCATCCAGCCATGACCAAACTATGGTCAAGCAACCAAAAGATACGCAGAAAAAAACATCGAAAAATGCATCTTAGAGTAAATAAACAAATAAATAAAATCAACTTTGCACTGTACCAGGATGGATAAGAGTCTAAATAAATTATTTGGGACTGATGAACCGTTTTAGCGACCGACTGTGCTGCTCGGATTCTCCTGAGTTTGAGATATCCAGGATTCCTTGTGACAGCCTCTCCTAACTTTCGGTACAGGAAGAGAAAAAACAGATACTATCATATATCATAGACATATACATCCACTAAATATTTGTATCATATATAGAATGTATTAAGTTTGCCTAGAGGAAGTCATTTCCACCATTTTGACTGCTTGGGCCTCTCCTTCAGCTTGGATGATCTTCTGCCTCTGATCCTGCTTAGATTTTTTCACAAAGAACTGAGCTCTCTGTGCCTCCTGCTGGGCTAGAGGACAACAAGACCAGAGCCGAGCGGCCCAATACGCTCACTACGCAAGTTGCGTAGGGCCCTGCAAATTACACAAGGCCCCGCCTCCCCCTGCCTCATTTTACAGCGCGTGTTAATGTTTACTGTGTAGATGACAATATGAAGCGGAGCTATCCGTCTGGCCATGAAAAGAGAAAAAAGAAACAAAATGAGAGCGAAATGCGAACAAAGCAGCAATCAGGTAATCTTGTGTTCTCTTCAAGTTTGATGTCAGCAAGAGCAAATAACATTAAAGTTAAGTTGATGTGATTCTGTCTCTAGTCTCTATCTGACTAACTAAATTAGCTGTGCAGTGCTGCCAGTGCATCTCTTGACCTGTCTGACACACAACAATTTATTGCGTGAACATTCGCATGAATAAACGTCCAAGGGCAACGCTGTTTATAAACGGGAGCCTGATAACCGCGCCGCGCGTGAACATGCGTTCATGTGCACGTGCAATCGTGCACGAAATGACACGCGCGCTTTCCAGCAGCAACATCTGTGTGGGAACCAGCACAAAAAGTAGCGTGATAGCTCTCCTAAATGAAACTGTTTATAGTCTCTCAATCAAGGTTACAACAATTTTCTGATAACTGATAACGTTAATGCAATATGGAAACCAATGGATTTACATTGGAATGGGCATAATGCCAGGTCAATATGAATGCACATCCCTCAGTAAATAATAACCAACAGGGATCAAGTATTGCTCTCATGCATACTATAAAACACAGTGATACTGCATGGCAAGCCATTTTAGCTTTTATACACAGTGTGGCAAATGGTTTACATGGCTCATGGGTCAGGTAGGAGGGCCCCTTATAGCAGAATTTTGCTTAGGGCCCCAGGGAGGTCAGGATCAGCTCTGATTATACCACATCTCTTTTTAAATGTGCTGATACAAAGCTGCAGTTATGCATAGATGGGTGTTACACACCAACTTGTTTGGCCTCTACAGCTGATGTGTATTCTCTGCTGAAGCTCAGCTCTGTGAGGGCCACGTCATCGACAATGATGCTGAAGTCTTTAGCATGTTCAACCAGCAGCCGACGGATCAGCAATGAAACTTGACTGCACAAAGATCAGAGGTCAGGTTGAGTCCGAATCATCTACATGATATGAATAGATGAAGTAAACAACGGAGAGTGAAAGCAATGTCATATCTTGTTTTTTTTCTTATTATTATCATTGCTAACTCATATATTGTATTTAGTGTATTCACATAACTTTATAAAGTTAGTGTCTCACTGTGGCATCTGTAATAAAATGCCACATATATGATTAAAACCCTCAGATCTGAGCAGTTATAAATTAACACTACATCAGTAAGTTTCAAGCGGATCTCCTTTGTGCTAGACACAGCAATACAATAACACTATTGAAACACTCTCACTCACTCTCACTCATTTTCTACCGCTTATCCGAACTACCTCGGGTCATGGGGAGCCTGTGCCTATCTCAGGCATCATCGGGCATCAAGGCAGGATACACCTTGGATGGAGTGCCAACCCATCACAGGGCACACACACACACACTCTCATTCACTCACGCAATCACACACTACGGACAATTTTCCAGAGATGCCAATCAACTCACGCAATCACACACTACGGACAATTTTCCAGAGATGCCAATCAACCTACCATGCATGTCTTTGGACCGGGGGAGGAAACCGGAGTACCTGGAGGAAACCCCCGAGGCACGGGGAGAACATGCAAACTCCACACACACAAGGTGGAGGCGGGAATCGAACCCCCAACCCTGGAGGTGTGAGGCGAACGTGCTAACCACTAAGCCACCGTGCCCCCCCACTATTGAAACATGAATTTATTATTATTATTATTATTAAAATATTGTGTGACATATATGTGAAAGCCCCTATACTGGCTGCAGCTGACATTATATTGAGCAACTTAATCAGCCAATGAGATTGCATCATTCTTGGATTGCTTTGTGTTTTTTAGTAAGCATGTCAGAAGAAAAATACTGTAAGTGATGTAAATCATAGTAACAATGAAACTACATTTTAAAAGACTTCCACATCCTCAGTCAGCGGGAAAGCCTGTATGGTTCAGTTTGTTTTAGGCTGTTTGTGTGATATTAGCTGTAACCTCTAAATGGCCTTAAATCAAATCAACAATATATCTGAGACGGTAGGCAAATACTCGAGTAGGAAACTGCTTACCAAAGGTATTGATATATCTTGTTACATCTGAACTAAAGCATCTTTGATCAAGCACCAAGTTATGATCCAGATCATATGCTAGTTTAGGTCTGCCACTGCAGGAAATTAGCTGTGCGTGTGTGTGTGTGTGTGTGTGTGTGTGTGTGTGTGAGTGTGTGTGCACGTAAAAATCAATGTGTTACCTGAGCTCTTTGCGTTATAAGCTGTGAGGCATTGAATTTGGCTACAACACTCTTCAGGACATCACTGACTATGGAAGGAAGGGCACGCTCATCATAATCTTTCCCCAAATGCTGGTTCATGTAGGGAAGGTTGGATGCCACAGGCTGTGACAACACACGCAGTGCAATGTTCACCATCTGAAGGTCTGATCACACACATAAAACAAGCAGAATGAAAAAAAATATTCAAACGCATGTGTGTCTTTGCATGTCTTTTGAATTTGGAGTTATAAATAAGAACAATAAACTAAGCATTCATGAGCATAAAGAAAAATGTTTGAAAAAATTAAGTTCATAGGTGAAATTCACTTGTATGTTCTGTCATCATAACCCTACGTGGGGTGTAGTAAGTAATCCAGTTCAGCTGGAAGATGTTCGTTGAGCCACTCGAGTTCTTCCACTAACACTTTAAACCATATTTCCATAGGGCTTGCTTTGTGCACAGGGTCATTGTCATACTGGAACATGTTTGATTCCCTTAGTTCCAATGAAAATAATGTACTTTCTTTACAATTGTGTGCTTCTAACTTTGTGAACAGAAGTCTTACATATAAATGTGATAGCTATCCACTAACCTTTGCCCATACAGTTTACAGAAGTGGAGAGTACCTGTAGATGTAACCTTTTTGATTCCATAGGCAAGCGCACCAGCACCAATCAGTAATTTCAATCCAACCCCTGCACCACGAGGACCACAGGACATCCGGCCAGCAAAATCCCTCAAATGCTGAAAGAACTATTGAATACAATAAAATAATTATTAATCTTCATGATCCATGTAAACCATCTTTGCTCAAGGACATTGAAAAGATGATGAGAATACAGAACTGCTTCCAGGTTTAAAGTCTACAAAACCATTTGAAATAACTACAAATGCTAAAGGTTAAGGTTGACAGTCACATTAGTGTCCATTAGCCAGTTTTTTTTTTTTTTTTTTTTTTTTCAAAATATCTAGAACTGGTCAAGATTATCTTAAAAAAAAAAAATAATAATAATAAATGAAAAAAAATAAATAAATAAAAGACACAGTTTTCAAAGTGGGGTCTGTGAAAGAGTCGGTGGGTTGATACGTTTCTCTTTTTTTGGAAACCTACTATTAGTAACGTTAGGCTATAAATAATGTCATGTGGGTAAAAACGTCAGAAATTCAGGATAAGAAAAATAAAAAAAACACTGGCTCTAAAAAGTAGTAAAAACCATCATCCTAGCCTTAGAAGCTAGCATAGAAGAAGGTAAAAAGTCAATCAAGTAAATTGTGTCAGTCAAGAGATTAGGGTTTATTTTTTTAACTAGATTTACTCCAAATGAAAAACATAACTCCTTTACTATGACACCACTAACTAGTTCATGTTCAGGTCTTTAGCAGAAGTAGGTCGCCTTGAAGCCCCAGGTTCCCAAGCACAGCCTGACACGTTAAGACAATGTCAATTGTTAATTGTTAAATTTCGTGTGTGTGTGTGTGTGTTCATCCACAAACATTTGGCCATATAGTGAACAAATAATGAAACATATCACAGAAGTGGAGAGTGACTGTATATGTAGTGTGTGTGTGAGCTCATACCCATCACATAAGGGATGACTATAATATATTAATACAAAAAGTAAATACTTTTAACTAAAGTTGTTCTATTATATGTATACTATCACGCATGCTATTGTTTTCTTAACGTTTTTAAATCACAGCTCATGTGAACTTAACGCCAAAAGCACTACAAATCCACGAGGGAGAAGTTTATAGTGTAATGTACTCACATTAGGCTCTTTATTCGCCATGCTGTACCACTAGTTTTCCCCAAGGTCGCCACTATCAACTTTTGCACCAGGGAGGATTCTGGGATATGTAGTTTTCCTGTCTTGAGTTTCTCGAATTGACGTCAGATTCAAGGTCCTGTGGGCCACAAGCTTAGCTCTGTAGAGATTAGTGTTTTCAACCTTGTAACACACTGAATCCAGCTCAACAAAGCTAGGCTGGATGGGCCAGTTTCTCAGCAAGTCACCTCCAAAGCGCCGCAGTTTCCAGTTTGATCCTTATCTTGGCTTATTTACTGACTGTATGGAGATTTGCAGGTTCTCATGTGTTTGTGGGGTTCCTCTGTGTCCTGTATTTTCCTCCCACCTTACAGAAACATGACAGTAGATGGGCTGGCGATGCTAACTTACCCCTTGATGAAAACATGCATGTAGCATCCCGATATGAACTGGTATCTAATCAAGGTTGTATTCCCAGCTTCACACACACTGTGTTCCCATGATGGGCTCTCCACCACAAAGCACTCACTGAAGAAGAATAAAATAAACCCTTGCAATATCGTTAATTTATATTGATTTCTAATGTATATGTAAACTGTTCATTTCTGTAATTTTCCTCCAGTCATACCAATCAGTGGTCCGATCCACAATGGAGACATTCATAAATATACAAGAACATTTCATTGCTTTTAATAAAGAAGGTCAAACAAACAGACATGGTGACAAATGGTGAGAAAATTTGTTATGGATAACCTTTCTGAGCATCCTGGGCAAGAAAGGTTTAATATAAGAAATCAAATAGGCCAGGTTACACAGAGTAGCTTCAACAAAACCACTGGTTTGTCTTCACACAGATTTATTCCCCCACATATGGAAGAGCTAATACAGCTGGTACTGATAGTCTTATAGGTATACACCTATTGAAAAAGAAAACAAAACAGAGTCCAAGGAAAAAGGCATCACTCAAGGATATCAAATTTTAAACCCATAATTACATCATGTATTTAAACACTGCCTATCTTACAAGTTTGTTAAAAAATATATATTAGCAACCACATAAACTGGCAGCAAATATTTAAAACCATAATGCATGGAAGCAGTATACAATGCAGGATTAAAAAAAAAAACAAAAAAAAAAAAAAAAAAGAGAGGGAAAAGATAAGATAGGGAAAATAATGTACAAATAAAACAATTTACATGGTGAGGTTGAGATGAGCATCACTGCCCCTGCTTCCAAGTCTTTGTCATTAAACTGGTGTGACTGTTTAACCTGAAATTTAGTCTGTGTGACTTGCTCCCTTTAGTGCCGTTGTCATAGTGCCATGGAAATACTCATTAAGCAGAGTTTCATCTGGCCATTAAAAAAAAAAAAAAAAAAAGACAGTAATGTGTGCATCCTTCTGAATGACAGAATTTTAAAAAAAAGAAGAGGCTTCACATCTCAGACGTAGAAAAGCCGAACTCGAGAAGTGCTGACGTGAAGCTCGTCGTCGTAGAATTTTGTCTCTATGACAACATTTCCACTGCAAAAAGGGAGGGAGGGGGGTATTAAACAAGCACCTAAATAAAATTGTCAATTAAATAAAACTGATAGAGGTATTATTAAAACATCATTATAAAGATGAACGAATGAAGAAAATGGTCTTACGTTAACACATTAGCAGGCATCATCTGTGACTCAGGTGCGGCCTCTATCAATGACTGCCATGTGTTTGTAGAATTGGGGATCACAAAGCCAAATTCGAAGAACCACTCTGAGGAGAAAACAAGAAATATTAAAAGTTAAGACAAAGAGAATCATAACAATGAAATGACTGATTATGTAAACTAATCAATAGAGCAAAACAAGCAGCTTAATAATTAGCATCTAAATCTATTCATATTAAAAGAAAACTCCTTCACACTGGATGTAAAGTAGCAATTTGTACATTAAAATGCTGTAACTAATAATGTCCCAATTTGATTTCAAAAGTTTAACAGGATTTTATGTTAAAATCATATGGCACACAGTTCATGTGGTTATAAAAGTTTTGTTCATGTGTGAGCAAGCACAACGGTTTAAAGCTGAATTGTTAAAGTAAGAAGAAATATAAAAAACAAAGAAATGCCGACCTTCTAGACACTGGCCTTTGAAGAGAACCTTCTGCTCCAGGCGAAACTTTTCCAGCTTTTCTGATGAGGAGAAATTAAGCTCTCTGGAGACCGATTTACATTTTAGGATCTTTTTGGGCACCCGAGCTAGAAGAGACAAGAGTGACGATGCACAGACTTTTAATTAAAATAAATTAAATATGGGAATAGCAGTTTTAAATATTTTTCCCCCCATTAACCTATACCAAATCAAATGCTTAATATTGGAATAGCCAGTAAATGCTTAGGGTAAGTGTTAGTACCAGGCTAAAGCCTAGATGGTTTCATACCTTCATGTTCTACACCAGGTACAGAGAGATCTTCAGTTCCCTGCCAGAGAACTTTCCCCGTTTCTGCGTCCCTTAGGTTCATCCAGTTTCTGCAGACAGGTTAAGGCAGCAGAACACTAAAGAACTTCATATTTATTGGTAGGTAAAGAGCATGTTATATTGTTAATTAAACCTTCCTGAAGTAAAAGCCAAAAGAACAATGGCTTGTCACAATCCACCATGCTTTAAGTCAGGGACATCTGACCTCTCCAACTTCAGACCACTTGTGTGTCTCTCACTGCCCTCTCTGTGAGACACACAGGCGCAGTGGCCTAAGTGTGTCAGCACCAGACCACAACACAAACAACCGCCCTGGAAACCAACCACCAAAGGACCTATATGGCTAACAAATAGAGGACAAGGTTTAGAAACCCTTATTATCTGGCTTTAAATGCATTTCAATCATTTTTAGATAACAAATAATTCAAATGCATCCAATTTCATGTAAATTCAGATTCAAGGAAAGTTAAAATTATGAATGAGCATCTACAGAAACTGTAAGAAATTTGTTGTACATAACATTCTCAAATTTAAATCTAATTACTTGGTTTTTCAATATCCACAAGACGTGTTTAAGGTTTAATGCAGTGTTATACTGTAATAATAGCTTGGGGGAACTTCCCAAAATTCTCCCAGCTATTGAAAACCTGAGGCAAACGGATGAATCAGAAAATAGCATAAGGATGTTAAAATGCAGAACTGATTAAATGGATGACTGTCGAGAACAGACTGGGCCATAGCGTTGGAGATTAGCACTAGTGGTGACAGGTGTCTGTGGGATCACACCTGCCGAGATACAGCAGTGATGCACAGCGAGCGTCTCAGGGGAGGGAGCCTTTTACTTACAAACAATGACACAGTCTGGCTAATTAGTCCCTGGGTGACACTGCTTTCATGGAAGTCACATGCATTTTTTAAATGTGACCTACTGTTTTAAAAATCGCTGGCATTTCCGATTGCTTGACATTAGTCTTGGAAGCGAATGAGGTGTCAGCATAAATGTATAAAGGAGAACACTTTATCTGGTTATTTACAGACACACACACTGTCCCTTCAGATGTTCTGTCCTAAATCAGGTCAAGCAACCTAGAAATTCATTCTGGTTTTATAGGCAAAGCCCATTGTCACATCTCTTCCCAACCACTTTACATAGCTTTTATGATTGAAAACGTTCTTGTTCCGTTACTAATGCTGAAAAAACCTAAAGAAAATCACAGGAAGTTCTGTACAACACATACTTCCACCTTCAGTATGTACGTCTTGGTGCAACTTCTCTAAGGGGACCTACTTTGAACACTGCATTTACTCCTGGGGCTCACGGATGGTGTATCACAGCTACACAACACTACAGTCACACAATACACCAAACAAACATCCTCATACCTTTTCAAACCCTCATACAAGCCTTTTGCTGGACTGCTAATAAACGAACAGTGACAAAATGCCTATGTTCAACAATTATATAGATTATAGAAAGTTAGAAAGCATGTGATGTGATTACAGAAGCAACAATACATATTTTAGAGCATTTCATTAAAAGTGTAACATTAAAAAAAAACAAAAAACAGAACAGACCAATCCATCCTTCTAATTAAAATGTCTAGACACATTCATTAGCCCGAAACCAAAGTTACAATATAATACACATTTATATAAAAACAAAACAAAAAAGGTCAAACTATTCAAAGCAAACAGAATAACAAGACTTCAGACAACACACAAGCCAGTAAAGAACATAAGGCAACAAATCCCTGTCCTTGCAATGAAGGATTTAAGCATTACCAGGGTGAATTACTGAGGAAGGTCACACACATAACCAAATGAGAACATTGGGCAAACTATTCCACAATAACACACTGGCAGGTTAGAGATTTCACTAAGTAACTAACGTTCATCAGTTTCTCAAATATGAACACAACAGCTGAATAATTAATGATTAAACTCTTGATAACAATATTAAGTTACGGACAAGAATGGGACTGATCTGAAATTTTGTTATACGTCTAATATGTACATTTTAAGTTCAAATATGTGTATGTTGTGCTTTTAAAAAAGATTTAATGTACAGAATAAGTTGAAGAGTAAAGCATTATCGGTACACTATATGCACTTTTTTAAAGGTAACGGAATTAAAAGACGAAAAAATAAACACAACAGTAAGAAGTAACTGTAGAAACCGTTTCTTCAGCATAATATCTAAGCGATAATAGTTTGTTAGTCGCTAAATATCTGTAAACACAAATCATATCTGCTGCAAAGATCTGAAGCTAGAGATGGGTCGCATTACATCAGGCTACCAGAAGGAGCTTTAGCTTTACCAGATAGCTTTAGCTGGTGAGCTAACACTGCACCTCTAGTTGCAAAACAATCCGAATTCAATGCAAATAAGCCTTAAATAGAACCGTAAATCACATCAGAATGCGTTAATGATGATGCAGGATGAGTTATAACCCGTCGTTAGAGTTAACTAGCTACACAACATGCTCATTAATACACCAACTACATCTACAACTACATTAATACATTTAAAAGCCACTCGACTTCCTAATCTAACTATATACAGACTTATAAGTCACAAAGTTTAAAAAGTTTAGCTATTTGAACGCTAGCCGTTAAATACCGTTTAATAAAGCCGTTAAAAACCGTTAGCTAGCTGTTACCGTTAGCTGATGCAGGCTACATCCCAAACAGCGCCCAATTGGTGACGTAGTTCACTACATGACCGTTATTTCACTCCCTATGTAGTGCCCTTAAAAAGGACACTAGACGGACGTTTGGGATTTAACCGACGTCTGTACCACAAGTTTAAAGGATACAATTTAAAGCCCTTCAGAATCTCCTTTGCTCGGTCTTCGTCCGAAGACATGGTTTCCTCTGGTGGATAAAAACAAAACGAACACCTATTCGTCAGAATATGACAAAATAACCTAAGAAATGATAATATCTACCCAGCCGGATATATGACTTTTTAAACAACAGCGTTGAGTTAATCTGAACTGAGATATACTTGATCGTTCTTCTCAACCTACTGTAAATAGAGCCTCCGTTTTAGATTGACAGCCAAATCAGCCAACGGTTCTGCAAATTTATGAAGGCGTGTATAAATAATTGTCCAATAACAGTGAAAAGGCGGGATTAAGGGCGGGGTTTGATTGACAAGGGACGCGTCACCGGTGGCAACTGAAAGGTGCGTCGGATGCAAACTACGGTACCTCGTGTAGGACAAACAGAATTTTATTTTCTCGTTTAAATGTGCGCATCTTTTATCTGCTCCCGACACAACAAAATACATTAATCTCTGGATCAGATACGTTATACACGACAATGACCACTTAGCATATCCATAGGTCCTGAAATGTTAAGTATAAGTATAACTTATGTTTAGTCATACTTACCTGTATACAGTATATATTTCCTGTATGCAAGCATGGGTCGTTTTGTGTTTTAGCTAAGAAGTGTGTTGTCATCACTGTGTTGTGATTTGAGAATGCAAAGAAACGAGCTATAGTGTCTAATTGTACTAAAAATGTAGAAATGTGTAATAAAACAGTTATTATAATAGTAGACTGTGTTTTAAAACCCTAACAAAGTTTCCCCTAACACTCTTATACCATCACACACATACACACACACACACACACAAACACACACACTACCATTTCACAAAAAAAAAAAAATAATATCTGTGCATTATCTTTCTTTTTTGTGTCTGTATTGATAAAAAAACAAAACAAAACAAAATACAAAACCCAAGCGCTAGCATGAAGAATTAAATCTGTGCTCTTAAAAGCCTCAAAATATAATATAGTATATGGATTTAAATACACAAAATTAGCCATTATGTTTCAGTTTGTTGTTTTTAAAGTTGTTGGGATATAGCGTTCCATCCATCCATCCATCCATTCATCCATCCATCCATCCTACCAACAAACCATTTCTTTCTTTCTTTCTTTCTTTCTTTCTTTCTTTCTTTCTTTCTTTCTTTCTTTCTCTTTTTCATTATGTCTTTCTTATCTTTGCATCCAAATGTCTTAAATGTCTGACATGGTTCAAACATCACCAACATTTATTTAGACCTGAGATTACTGAGAGTAATCTTGGTCAGGATTTAGGTTAGCTAGCTAGCAAACATTTGCCACCTAGGTTTGTTGCAGGTTAAAAAAAAATAGAAATAGAAATAGAAGTAGAAATAGGATAAAAAAAAAAAACTAAAACATAGACAGATGATGTTTCTTTGCTGCTTGTTGAAGGAAATTGGAGAAAGAATGAGATGTGGAGTGAAGTTGCAAATGATTATCGCAAGAAGGAACATAACTCAATCCCTATAAGGAAACAGAGTGAGGTTAAATGGGCTAGAAGATAAAAGCGCAAAATAAGATAAAGATAGACAAAGGGACAGAAAAAGATATCAAATGAAAATAGATGAAAACCTGATTAAGAAAGATTCCCTAGTGGAGGAGGTGAGGAACTTAAATATTAATATAAAATAAAATGTTCCTGACAAATGAAGACATCACGGATCAGACACTGTACCTAGACAGTTGGAAAAAGCATGAAGAGCCTGACGAAGAAGATCATACTTCGTAATGTTTTATTTTTCAGAAGTTAAAGAGAACTCTGAAGCGTTTTCTTTTATTACTTTTATTTAACTTTGTATAACCTAACACTGCAACCTGGATATCTTAACCACAGGTTTAACCACATGTATATGACCATTGCTTGTTTAGGAGAGACATGTAACCAGTGCTTAGCAACAAGAAATTTAACTGTGTCGGATATATAACCATAGATGGTCATTTAAGTATTTTGAGTGTTAAATCGGAAGCAGAGCCGATCGGCCCTATACACTCACTACGCAAGTAGCGTAGGGCCCCGCAAATTACGCAGCACGTGTTAAAGGCAGGGTCTCTGATTTTTGATTAATGCTTCAGAAAACTGAGTCGGGCCAAATAATAAAAAAATCAAAACCAAAATTCAAAACAAACGTGTAGCCAATTAGCAGAAAGGGGCGGGGCTTGTCAATATGCGGCAGAGAGAGTGTTCAGTGCGCATGTGTGACATTAGCAGAAAACGGTTTTAACATTGACATGGAGGATAAAAACAAAGAAAGAAAGCGAAGAAAGGCTTACGATAAGGCAAGAAGTAGGACCGTGTTAATATAGGATCAGCTTTCCAGCGCTGGAGAGAACTGAAGGAGCGGGAAGTTGGCCGCATATTCACAGATTCGAGTTTCCCGAGTCAATAACTCGAGCTAAACGCTGTTACTACACAAATAACAAATAACGTTGGTTTTGCTTTGTTTCACAGAATTATAATATGTTGTCCTTTGCATGATTATGCTTGTGTGTCATTTTTGCTTGTTTGTTTATCTGCAATCGTATTGTTCTTCCCTTCAGCTATGATAAAGACACATTTCTTTCCATTAGTTGCCTAAGTTACGTATGTATGTGTGGGCGGAGCTATCAATACAGGGGTGGGTCCCCTTTGGGTTAGGGGCGTGTTTGTTTTGGTGATTTCAAATGTCAAAATTGGCTTTCAATAATCGGAGACCCTGCCTTTAATGTTTAGTGTAGATGACAATATGAAGCGGAGCTATCCATCTGGCCATGAAAAGAGAAAAAAGAGACAAAATGAGAGTGAAATGCGAGAACAGCAATCAGGTAAACTTGTGTTCTCTTCAAGTTTGATGTCATCAAGAGCAAATAACAGTAAAGTTAAGTAGATGTGATTCTGTCTCTAGTCTCTATCTGACTAACTAAATTAGCTGTGCAGTGCTGCCAGTGCATCTCTTGGTCTGTCTATCACACAACAATTTATTGCGTGAATAAATTTATTCGCATGAATAAACGCCCAAGGGCAACGGTGTTTATAAACGGGAGCTCGATAACCGCGCCGCGCGTGAACATGCGTTCATATGCGCGTGCAATCGTGTACAAAATGACACGCGTGCTCAAAATCCCAAAATCCAAAGCTGAGTTCTATTTCTTTACATATACACACACACATATATATTATTTTGTTATATTTTATTATTATCATTTGCTAATATTCAACTCAAAATTCTATTTAAAATATTCCATTCAATAAAGATTTGTTTATACCTCATTCAATTCTGTATTGTTTTACACTTTGACCGAGAGATGGAGCAAACTTTTTTAAAAGGAGGGAGGTTTGTAGTGGGAGCAGTGGGGTGTCAAGTGTGAATGTGTGGCAAATGGTTTACATGGCTCACGGATCAGGTAGGAGGGCCCCTGAAGCAAAATTTTGCTTAGGGCCACAGGGAGGTCAGGATTGGCTCTGATCGGAAGAGACTCTAATGTACAGCGAGTATGGCTGACAGAAAGAAATGGTGGCGAAAGCAAGAGTTATGCGACCTATGTGTAATGTTGATCAACAAGTGATGTAGTAAAAGTGTACAAAAACCTATCTTGAAATATACAGAGTGTGAATTCTATTGTAGGCAGGCTCAGTGCATGTTATACTCTGTGTATATCAGAAAACAAAGGCAGGCCTACACTTGGAGAGTGTTTCTTCGTTTGTTAATGTCTTTGCATTCTAATTACTTTCTTTACTTACTAAGGAACATAACTCAATTCCTATAAGGAAACAGAGTGAGGTTAAACCGGCTAGAAGAGAAAATTGTAAAATAAAAAAAGATAGACAAAGGGACAGGAAAAGATATCAAATTAAAATAGATGAAAACCTGATTAAGATAGAGGCCCTAGTGTAGGAGGTGAGGAACTTAAATATTAATATAAAATAAAATGTTCCTGACAAATGAAGACATCACAGATCAGACACTGTACCTAAACAGTTGGGAAAAGCATGAATAGCCTGACGAAGAAGACCATACTTTGTTAAGTTTTATTTTTCAGAAGTTCAAGAGAACTCTGAAGGGTTTTCTTTTATTACTTTTATGTAACTTTGTATAACCTGATATAACCTTTCAGAATATATGTAGGATTAAGTCACAGCTGTCATGCATGTGAAACAGGTTAGATCCAAATGCTGGTTTATTAGGCGATATCCAAAACAGGCAAGGGTCAAAAATCAGACAAACAACAACATCAAAGGAAATCCTAAACAGTAGTCAATAATCCAGGCGTAGGTCAGGGCAGGTAGCAAACATTCATAAACACGAAAAACAAGCAGGGTCAAAACAAGGCAATAGACGGAACCGATAATACGCTCAGAATGCAGACAAGGCTGACAATACTTCGCGCCATCAGAGAGTTCTGTGTGAGCTTAAATAGACCAGGTGATTACAAACAGGAAACAGGTGTGCTGAGTTGGTGGTGCAATAGATTGTGGGAAATAGAGTCCTGATGATAAAGTGCAGCAAATCCTCTGCAGGCCAGCAGAGGGAGCCTTCATGGCTCTCATAACAGCAGCGAGCCTTGACTTAGATGAGCTTATGTTTATCTTGTGCACTCGCAGAAGAACACTGCGACCTTGATATCTTAACCACAGGTTTAACCACATGTATATGACTATTGCTTGTTTCTTGGTTTGTTACTGTCTTTGCATTCTAATTACTTTTACTTATTCTAATACTGTTCGATTATTTGAAGGAGATTTTTCTTTGTAATTATATTTTATTTTACTTTACATATATTACACACATTTATCTATATTACATTGCTTTTTAATAAAAACAAGGCCTCCCATTGTGAGGACCCTGAAAAGACAAGAAGTTGTAAGTCCTTCATCTAAAGATTCAAACAATAGTTTATGTAGAAGAACTTGAAGAGGATCGAGGGACTTCAAAGGACACCTGCGTTCAAGGTAAGACCAACTCTGATAGTTAATCTTGTGTTTTCAAAACTAACCCGTACAACCTACGACACATTCCTTAATGGGATTGTGGAAGGGTTTTCTACGCAATCCGAAAACAAGTGTCACTAAGGGACACGTTACTTCAGTATAAATTACTTTATGCTTGAGGTAAATGCTTTTGACATATCAATTTACAATAATGATACTGTTTTACTGTATTACTCCAGCAGTGTTTCAGTAAGCACTGCTTCGATGTGGTATATATTGTCCCAGAATCCCAGTTGAGCTAGAATATTAAACTGTAAAACAGAAATGTGTTACACTGGTTTAACAATTGTATTTTACTGCAGATATAAATTCCCTTAAGTAATTTTTAAGTGAGCTGTGATTGCAGAAAATGTCCACAGAAGGGTGCTAGGTTACAACAGAAGGAAGCCTGCTGTATTCTTTTAGCATCAAGCCTTTTCATTTTCAAGGTGTGGCATGAGTTCACTGACAGGATCACTGCCATGTTCACAGAGTTATTACATTCATAATGAGTTTTCTGAAAAATATAATTTAGCAAAAACAAGCCTGGTCAGACACTGAGGTTGGATTTTGTGCTTCATGTTCAGGAAAAAAGAAGCATATGGTGATAGCTGTATGATGCACAGGGCTAAGTGAAGTCTGATGAATACTGGGACGCTTTGACAGTTTGGTAATAATGTATTAGCAGTAGTGTGATATTTTATTGTTTGATTTGAAACTAGGGTCTTTTAAAAAAAAAAATTCATCATGCTTACTTCATCTAGCCATGTGTTTTAATTTGAGGTGTGTAAAACATAGAACATATTTTTCTTTCAACAAATACAAAAACAACAAACATATGAACATTATTTTATCACATGCTATTTGTTGACAATGTAAGCACTGATTAAAAAGTTAGACAAACGCAGAATAATTCTGATTTACTTGTATGGCTTCATCACTTTAGTTATTATTCAAGAAGAATCAAGAAGAAGAATTCACAACTGACTTTCAATTGGATAAAAAGTGACTTGTTTTGAAGATTAGCTTTTGTTGCTATACAAGTTAGCTGACTTGGCCATAAGTAATATTGTGTCAGTTTGGTGACAGTTCACATAAGATTTATTAAATCTACAACTAATGAAATGAACTAAAGCAAACACGTTAGCTACCCCCAGTAAAGCTACAACAACAGTAACACTCCGTGATTATACAACTAAAACATATAGAGGAACTAATCAGGGGAACACAAAACAGTTGTTTGTAAACACAGAACCTGATAACAGACAACAGCAGACAATTCTGAATTTGAGTAAAGGTGCTGTTTGGAGGTCTGGGAGGGAGATGTTCATGATGAATAGGACAGAAGAATCCTGAAAACTATGTGACATATATCCTCAGGTGAAGTGTGGCTTAATGTGAAGATCATTTTCAGCAGCTTGATAATATGGGTTATAGGTATGAGTTATTTCTTTTACTTATAAGTTTAATGGAATGCCACTTTAATTAAATTGATTTTAAATTTGCTAGGCAGACAACTTCTATAAACGTAGGTGTTTATTCCCTAATCCAAAGTTTTAAAAACAACAAACAAAAAAAAAAACACAAAGCTTTTGCCATGTTGACAACATTTGCCATGTTGAAAATCATTGGTGCAACACAAGTTGAATTATAAATTAAGCTAAGGTAGGTGAATCCATGTTGTCCATGTATTATTCCCAGGTATAAAATCCACTAGCAAACCTTATTGCATTCACATTTACATTTATGGCATGTGGCAGACACCCTTAATCAGAGCAACGTACAAAAGTGCTTTGAAGTCTCTATCAGTGAATACATCAACACTGGTTCACTAGGTTACAGACTTTTTTTTTTTTTTTTAATATACACATAAAACAAACAGGGGGAAAAAGTGCTAGTCTAAGTGTTTCAGGAAGAGGGAGGTCTTCACCTGTCGTTTGAAGATAGCCAGTGACTCAGCTGTTTGGACATCTAAGGGAAGTTCATTCCACCATCTCGGCGCCAGAACAGAAAAGAGTCTTGCTGTATACCTACTTCTTACCCTGAGAGACGGTAGGACCAGTCGAGCAGTGCTGGTAGATCGGATGTAGTGTAGTGCAGTGCAAGGAGTGACAAGAACTTTGAGGTAAGAGGGAGCTGGTCGACTTTTAGCTTTGTAGGCGAGTATCAGTGTTTTGATCTGATGCGTGCAACTACTAGAAGCCAGTGGATAGAGCACAGCAGTGGGGTGTGTGTAAGAACTTAGGCAGGTTGAAAACAAGTCATGCAGCTGCATTTTTATTGGCAAGAAATATAAATGGTCTGTTTACCTACTTTTGCAAATAGAGACTAATAAAATTGTTTGGATTTGTAAATAATTAACTTGGAGTTATGGCCATAATACATAGGTAAGATTAATGAGTTGGAATGTATTTGTCCAGCTTTCAGTGCGAGCTGTAGCAATGCCAAAACCCTGCAGCCCTTTCAAACATTTATCTATCTCATCACAGCTGTTCTGAATAACATGCTTCATTTAGACACAAATAAATCGGCCTGATGTTATTAGAATTACATTACTAGAGAAAAGTCATTTGTAATATTTTGAGAGCTTTAACATGAGGTGAATGTAAGTGCTTAAGATCTCATAGTGTACTAGATTTATATCAATCATATATCATTTTATATATCATATATCACTATCATCATATGAACCTTGACTAAGAGCTGGTCAGTGTTCTAGTCGTAGATCATGTTTAACCTGAATATAGAGATTATTCTTCTTATCCCCTACTATTCATCTGATAACATTAGTCACAAATCATGCATTGTAGGTTTATAATTTATATGTTTTAGGTCATCTTCTATCTCCTTTTGTATTAGCATTATTAGAAATTATTTTCAGAGATTTAAAAGGTACAAAATGTTAATGTTTTTGTAAAGACAAAAAGTTCTGTTTTCTGTTTTACATTTATATTAGAAGTTAACAGAGAATTTTCATTATGTCAATTTCAATTGACATACGTTTTGTGGCTTGCAGTAACACATTAGCATTTGCAACATAAATCATGCAAAATTTGTTTTGGTGCCAGATTTTATTGCTTTTTGGCCAAGATCAAGTGCGGTATCCATATATTAAATAGATTTTTGTAACAGATTGATGGATTGGGGCTTTGACTTCTAATGTAATGCAGTACTTGGATTGGTGCAGCCAGTTTTGTGGTGAGAGGTGGTTCAGTGGTTAGGGCTTTGGGTAACTGATCAGAAAGCCCCAGTACATTCAAGCTGTCATTGTTAGGCCCTTGAGCAAGACCCCTAACCCACTCTGCTTCAGCGTATCGTGGAACTGTATCATGCATGACCCTTCACACTGACCCCAACTTCAATACAGTCTGGGAAATGTGAAGCATGAACTTTGCTGTACTATACTATAATGTATATGTGACAGATTGTGACAAAATGGTTTTCTTCTTCTTATAAAACTGAAAAGATATTAAAGATTTGAGTACTTTCCTAGATAAATGATCATTTTACTGAAATCCGAAAAATACAAAAAAAATAATAAATAAAAAGTCCAGTCACTGAACAACTCCCAAATAAATTCTAGCTCAAAAATCACTCTGTTCAATTTTCTAATCAATGTATTGACAGAACTTCTCATGTCTCTGTTTGCCAGCCAAATCTCATGCAAGGTCTATTAAAAACCTTTATAGAAGACATGGATCCAACAACTTCATACATATATAAACATATAATAATAATAATAATAATAATAATAATAATAATAATAATAATAATAATAATAATGAATGAATGAATGAATAAATGAACAGCACATCTCTTTAGTGAAAGGGAATATTTCCGTAAATGCAAAATCTGCAAATGAACACATATTTGCAACTCGCAATATCTGTCAAATGCCTTGTTTAAGGGTTCAGAACTTGGTGAAAGTATAAAATTAAAATGCAATGTAGGATTGTTTTTATCACTTCATGTATTTTTAGTCTTTTCATGTGAAAAAGAGACTCAGATAAAATTTTTACAGATGAATTACTATAAACCCCTACTGTGTTCTCTACACAGCTGTACAATAAACAGCAAGCGAGTTTAAAAATGCTATAATTATAGCAGCCATATGTTTTGGTGTATTTTGTGCACTAGAGAACAGAATGCCATTATAATATCTACAATCTATTTATGTCTTTCATTCTTTATTAGACAAACTGCTGCTTAGCTTCCTGTTTGTGTCCACATTATGTGTCCACGTTTGCCAAAGAGGACATTACAAAGAAACACTGCATTATACCTTAGACAAATATAATATAATTTTGTTATATCTCTGACGTTTCTGTCGTAGTGTTATAAATATAGTGAAGCTTTTTTATTAGATTAGGCAAAGTATTCTCTTGTGAAGAAGCATCTTTAATGTAAAAGTTTGGTGGCAGCCGTTTTCTATAAAGTCTAATCAGGGACAGATGATGTTTAGCCCTTGAGCAATGAAAATTTCTTTAGAAATACTATATACTTCATGTATACTATCCGTCCATCTAGCCATCCATCCATTCATCCATCCATCCATCCATCCATTCATCCATCCATTCATATTCTGTACCAGGTATCCTGCCACATGGAACCTAGAGCTTATCCCAGAGGACTCAGGGCACAAGACATGAAGGGTCACCTGGTCAGAGGGCACAGTCACACACGTTCAAACACTATGGACAAAGCTATCATGCCCCCTCTATATACTGTATGTACACATACAAAAAAGAATCAGTAAACAAAAGTAAATATATAAACCCTGTAGAATCTTGAATCAGTGGTTTGCTTCAGGCCAAAGTTTCAGAAAATGTAATAAATGCATGGGCTCTAACAAAGTTTGCCTGTCCATAATACACTTCCTCTTGAGTTCAGAGACAATAATAGTTTTTAAAATTTCTTCATCACGTCCTCGTGTATATCTATTTTCATATTTAGGGTAGGGTCAGGGATATTTAACTGCTGATGTTTCTCATCAGCTATGCTTTCTGCACTCACGTCACTCTGTGGCCCCTATTAAAATTTAAATGTGCATTTCAGGCTACCTAGTTTATACCAAGTCTGCAAAAGTTTCTGCACACAATTTCAGGTATCTATTTGTGACACTTTTACAGAGACATAATTACCTAAATATTACTTTATCGCTGAAATCTCTCTGTACCTAGCAGAGAGGATTCAAAAATTGGCTCTAATGTTATTTGGAAATGGAGCTGCACAGGTAATGTAGTGTGTGTGTGTGTGTGTGTGTGTGTGTGTGTGTGTGTGTGTGTGTGACTGAGAGAGAGAGAGAGAGAGAGAGAGAGAGAGAGCAACAAAGAGAAAAAGAAAATGCCATGGCCCTAAACAAGAGTGGGAGTAAAAAAAACGGGGAAATTAAGTAAAGCTCATTAAAACAGGGTGTTGCAGCTGGAAGATAAGCAGACTGTGGCAGCTCTATTAAGCAGCTCGTTACCTGGAGTTATCGAGCAGCAAAGACGAGGAACGCTAACTACAGCTATAGCCTAAAAAAGACAGAATGGATGTCTGTGATGGAGTTGAACAGCTTGCAAAACACATTAAAAACATTATTAAATGTTTGAAATTGTGTTTATTTACATCCGATTTATGTTCACTGTTTTTCAGACTTAAGATGGCTATTTTTAATTATTTTTCTTTTAGCAACATTTTTGCTTTCTTCTTTGCCATCATGAATCTATTCTGTTATGGCTTGAGGCCTTCCCGTTGCTCAGGGTAAACAGGATTCTAATTTTTCATGCATAAAAATATAGCCAAGTCTACCTAATAAACTGGCAGCTGAGGTCATAAGTTTACACATGCCCAGCAGAATCTGCAAAATATTTTACTTTTTTTTTTCAGTAAAAGGGATCATAAAAATTGTGTTGTTTTTTTTATTTAGTTAGTTCTGTACAGAATAAAATATTTCACGTAACAAACATTTATGTTTTGTCCCCATTACACAACGTTTACATACTGTACTCTAAATTATTATTATTAACCCATCCTCATTTGGCTGACACTGGACGGTGTGATTATAAATATTCAGTCCGTGTATTGTGTATTGATTAAGGGTTGTTGTTCTTAAAGACCACATGGAGTTGGCATCTGCCCTTAGAATGTCAGAATACTTCATGACACAACTGGAGTTGAGTTGAGTCCAACTGGAGCTAGTACATCTTTAGATGCCTTGGGATCCTCACAGAGTTTTCCTTATCTCAATGAATTTCCAAAAATGTCAGTTTATATTTTCAATACTTTGAGAGCAAGAAACTGTCATAAACTGCACCATTCAAGCTCATCTGTCACTTTTACTCTTGAATGTATATATACTCTTAAATTATATCACCATTTTATATTTGTTGCTAACAAGAAACAAACGCTTCTATCCGTGAAACAGGCATGTTGATTTTTTCCAAAGAACTATTTTTGTCATTTTTGCTCATGCAAATCCCTGCCTGAGTGAGTTTTATAATTATATCTTTTTTTTTTTTTTTAACAGCAGCTCTGTAAATTCCATTATGGAGGCTGTGATCCTACAAATCTCATTTCCTTCTTTCTTTTTGCCCTGTGTAAATTCTCTGTGACATTTATGATCAAGTAGGAGTCTCGTTTAAGTCTCTGCATGAATTTCCAGACTATAAAAGAGGAACAATTCTATTGTAAAGACATATCTACTATACATATGCTTTATAATATTTGTCTCCTGAATATTCAACACTTTTTTTTCAAAAATTTACATTAAACAAATTGTGCATCCTGTGTTTGTTGTTTTTCTTAGATTATTACTGGTAGCATGAATCCGGATCCTTTTTAGTTGGCAAGCTCACTCTTCTGATGATAATTCAGTATTTTGTTTTTTAAATAATAGTAAAAAATGCAATAATGGTTTTAAAAGCAAAACTAAAAGAAAACTAATCTAAAAATAGCTCTAAAAGAAAGGCAGGTAATGGAGGGTCCTATCCTTCACATGCTCCTGAGTTCAATATGCAGGTGAATGGGACACAGTGTCCTCTGTGAAGCACAGCTAATGCTCTGAACAAAATCTACAGCCTTTTTTTACAACATAAATCTTAGTTCTCCTTTGTATTATTTACATTATTTGATTAATCCTTATTTTTATCTTTAACTTACACATCCAACAAAATTTCATATCTTCAGTGTCAAGATATTCGTACATCGTATATGGCATTTTCTCATGTGTTACCCTCAGTTGCATCATCTTTAAAAATTGATGGGCACAATTCTGCATATGATGAAAAGGCTTATTGGACATCACACTCCCTGTCAAGTGAAATTTTTTGATCCATCAAAAAACAAGATGGTTGATGGGATAAGAAAAAAGAGTATAGGTGTGTGCTGAATTCTGATAGCAGTATGGTGATATATAGTGAACTGGACATCTTAAAAGGCAGTACTATTCATGTTAGCTATATTAGTATGATTATATAATATTAAGTCCAGGTAGAACACTTCACTTAAATCAGACCATGGGTTTCATTTATCAGATGTGCATAAATGTACTTTATCAAGTTATTTTGTGTATAAAGTGTATGTAGTGTAAAGTGTAAATGTGTATGTACTTAGAAACTTAGGCCAATTAACATATATAATTCAATATGTGTGTCTTCACACTTCATTTTACGTTCTCCATTCCAGATTGACAGAATGGGAACCATAAGCAAAACATGTTAAGTGACGCATTGAAGATGCCTCATGCAGTACAATCCATTTACTGTCTGTTGTGTTTTGGAAATGTTTTATGTCCGACCTCCTGCTGTTCCTGTCTTTGCTCCTGGCAGGACATAACAGAGACAGATGCACAGTGCCAGTGTGAATTACAGCCACGGCTTTGGACATCTTCATCAGCTCACTGTGTGTGTTTGTGTGTGGGGGTCACATGTAATATAATGATGGCCTTGCATGTTTTTATCCTGAACAGGACACTAGTGCTATATCAGAAGTATGTTTAACATTAGCCTGAATATGACTTATGAGTCCTGTGAACAAGAGAAAGGAAAATAAATTGGATTGAGTAGATGAGCGTTAAATAGAGTGTGTGCAAACGCTCAAAAAAGTGAAGAGGGAGTTAAGGGTGTGCCAGGAGTGCACAGCTGTTTCTCCCCAACTCTAGTAGCAAAAAAATAAAGGTCAAAGAAGAGCCATAATGAAAAGACATCAACCTTCAGATGTTACAGTAATCACCATATTTTAATGAATGTAAGGAAAATGATCCACAGCTAATAGGTCTGAGTCTATTAATAGGAAATATTTTTATCAGATATCTGTGAGAAGCTTTTAGTCAGAATTCTATTAAAAAACTTAATTTAGTCTTAACTTCCAATTTAAGCTCAAATAAAACAAAAATATCTGAATATACAGCTCATACAATATAATTCAATGTTAATCAATTTGATTTGTTGCTCAAAAGCCGCTGGTTACACAACTTCACTTGACTATATACAGTTGTAGACAGGACATAATTTATAATCACGCTATCTGGTGTCACCCAAATGAGATCTGGTTCCTCTCAAGGTTTCTTCCTCATATCATGTCAGGGAGTATTTTCATTGCTACCCTCATGTCAGTCACATTTTAATCTTCAACTTTGTAATTTTTAATTTACAGTTTTAGATTTTTATGCTTTCAGACAATGTCTATTAAATGCTCTATTTAAGTGAAATTGAATAGAATTTAATTTGTATAGACTGTTTAACAATGAACAATGAAAATTCTGCATATAAATTTACATTTATGAACTTATTGAGCAAATCGGAGATGAAGGAGGTAAGGAGAACTCCCTGAGCTTATATGAGGAAGAAACCTTGAGAGGAACCAGACTTACAAAGGGAACTCATCCTCACCTGGGTGACACCAGAAAGTGTGATTATAAATCAAGTTCTCCTACAGTATAACTGTAACAGGGAAATTCTAGTTTCAAGATGAAGTCTATTTTGTGTACAGTAAGTTATAAACTGTTCACTGATTTTAGACTTGAGAGCAAAACTGTTCATGGCAATCGCAGTTCTAACGCTATCATAGCAACTGTAATTTTTAGCCATCGTAACAAAGCTGTTTGTATTCATTGCAGTCCGATGCCATCATCATGGTTTATACGATTTCCAAAATTCACCATCCTCAGTAATCTCATGTATGACCATCATACACATTTTTTTTTCACTTTTCAAGCTGTTGTGACATCCTATATTTTAATTAAATCATAGCCTCTGTGCATTTTGTGTTATTGATGCAACTGCTTTCAGTAAGTAAGAACATTTTTAACAGATGATGAATGTTTATTTATGGTAGAAATTAATATCATTTTTGCAGAAATGTTTAAATAAAACAGAACACACATACTTTTAAACTACTGTATGTCAGGATGTTTAATTGGATTTGTTTTAGAAATTGGATTATTCAAGCCATTTTAATACCCAGACGAAGAATATCTTTACGTCAGGTTGCATGTTTGGTTAGGTTTTATGTAAATCTGGTTAGGTTTTATGTAAATCTGGTTAGGTTTTATGTAAATCTGTGTGAAGTAGGATTCAGATTTAACATGTAATATGATAAACCCCCCCAGAGTTTAGAAGTGCTCACAGTTTAGCTACAGAGATTGACGGAAAGCTAAAATGAAATTCATATGAACATGTTACAGTTTGTACAGATCCATTTTGAGGGACATGGTGTTTAGAGGAAATGCTTTAAACATGCATGGCAAAATGTCTCTATGCTGGATTTTCTTTCTGCCATCACAACTGTTACAAAATATGTTTTTTTTAAAAAAAAAAAAAAGCTTGTAGACTCTCTTGGAAGACATCATGTATAACAGATGTGCTGTAGGCAAGAGCATACAAAATACACATTATCGGAAAAAAGCAGCACTGTTGTTGCCTTTGGTTAATTCTTCAACTCTTCTGTGACCATGTGGAACATTTTTAGTGCTAGAAAGCTTATTTTCATTTCTCATTTGCAGGACAATGGCTTTAAGAACTGTTTACAGAATTAAGTCACACTCTGATTTATCTTTGCCTTGCTAACCAACTAAATTTAAAGTGTTAATTTATTATATATTTAAACTGCTTTACTTCAGCAAGCCTGTAATGTTTTCCTCTGATAGAAGAGCATACTGTAGCTAAGATTATCACCTCATTGGTACTGGAGTGTTTTACCTCTTTCTATAATACGTCTGTGTGAGTATGTAAGTAACTTATTTGTCACATATGAAATTAGACATTGCCATCTCCAATTATTCATATTTTTATACAATTATAATATCATCGTATCATATACATATAGTACATATCATGTCTATTTGATTTGTTAATGCAGGTTTAATGCATGTAGCAAGTAAAAGCTCACAACTCCAATAATCCAATTTCCTGTGATAAATAGTGAAAGACTCTAAGAAATAAGTTGATTAATAAATAAGTAAATTATGGTGGAGCCTCAAGTGGTTAAGGCTCTGGGTTGTTGCTTTAAAGCTCAGGGTTCATGCCCCAGCACTGCCAAGTTGCCATTTCTGGGCCCTTGAGCAAGGCCCTTAACCCCCTCTGCTCCAGGGGCACTGTACCGTGGCTGACCCTGCGCTCTGACCCCAGCTTCAAAAGCTTGGATATGCAAAGAGAAAAACTCCACTGTGCTTTAATGTAATGTAGGAAATAATAAAATCATCTTCTTCCAAATACATATCCATATGCTTTTCATAATATTTAATAATTCTCCTGATGGTTTCATGTGTAATATGTTTTAAAAAGGTTTTGGATCATTTCTTTTATTTTAAATCACTTACTACATCTAATTCTTAACAGGCTCTATGTAATATAATGGAAGCAGTGCTCTGATCCCAGTATGAATTGATTAACCACTGTAACAACACACAACATGCTCAGAATATTTTATTTGTTTCTGCTTTACTCCTATGGAGCGAAAATGCTGTAATTCCATTACTTATGATATAATTGCAAGTGATGCATAAAATTAGTTTTGGCTTGGTTAAAGAGGAACCCTGTTCCATGTGGCTCAGATATTAATGAAAGTAATGCCCTGCTATTTAAAATTAATTACAAAGCATAACAATACAAAAAAAAGGCTGATTCTGATAACTTGTGTAAAATTAAATAAGACACATTTTAAACCAAGACAATTAATTAAATAATTTACAAAACAATTATACATTAATTTTACTACAAAGTTCTTCTCATATGAAAAACTTTTTTTTTTTTTTTTTTTTTTTAGCTGCATTCAAAGCTAAATTTTGATGATAAGCCTGAGGCAATCGGATTGCAGGATTCTTTGTTGGAAGCTGAGCAGCTTGAATAGAAACCAGCATGTAAATGTCTGTTTTACAGACATTTACTGTTAGGCAAAATTCTGTTAGGCAAGCTATTACAGACAAGCTATTACAGCTATTCTGTAAGCTATTACTCTATTAATGTTAAATTATTTACTGTTTTATTTTATAGTCTTGTTTCCCATTGCAATTTAATTTGACTCTAGGTCGTGATGTGGCTACCTCCTGAAGCGCCCCATACTTATGTAAACATGTAGTGGAAATTAGTAATGATCTAAATGTCATCATAGATACAAGTTACAGTGTAATCTTACTAAGCACAGACTTAAATAAAACACTGATTCCGTTCTGCACCTTCCAGCATTTCTCTCTCAGGGAACCTGTGAAGGAAGACTGGAGATACTGAGGACAGAGATACTGACAAAACTGGGGACTGGAGATAAAGCTTCCTTCCCATTTTGATATGTCCATTTTATCCCCAAAACCTTTATTCAAATAAAATTGCTGAGAAACTTCAGATACTGATTTAGTAGAATAAAAAAAAAACAGTTTAGCTCTCTTTATCATCTTCAGTTTCTCAGGGTGTCTTATGACTGTATGATTATGTCTCGTCTATGATTAATTTAAACCCTCACATCCAGATGGCTATAAATGGACACCGAATAAGTGAGTTACTTTTTTGGCTGCTTTTCCTGTTAACTCAGATGTCTGATAGTGAAACGATTGCATTATTGTTTGCATTTCTCTACAGATTGCATACATATATTCAACAGTTGACCTGTAAACATATTTATAGTAGAGTACTGTAATATCTTGCATAGTACAAAATATACATAATTTGCTCATTTGGCTGAAAAAATTATTGGTGCCACACAACACAACCAAGCTGGGATTCGAACCCGGACCTCAATCCAGACATTTTAATCCGTAACTCAAACACAAAACCATTGAGGTACAAAAACTTGCCTACAGTGAGTTATCCAGTCAACCACTGAATTAACCTGCACAAAAAGATTGCATTGAATCTATCACAAAATGTTCCATATTGAGGTCCAAATATTAACCAATTTTTTTCTGCCCTTGAGTTTGTAACAATTCTGCAAACAGTCATAGGATTCAGTTATTTAAATTAGACTTTGCTTTCCTTGGGCACTGCTTTAATTACAGTAAAAACTGCAGTTAGTTTAATGCAATAGCATAGATTACAATAAAAGTGAGGATTTACTTAAAGGACATCGTTTTAACCAAATTTTAATCAATGCAATTTTAAGTCTGCAGAATTTCACTCTTACGTTTTCATTGTTGGTTATATAAGCCTTAAAAACATAATATGATAAAATGTTAAAAATTCAACAATATGCTTCATTTGATGATTGATGGAGATGATTAAAAATCAATTAAATTCTTACTCGGTGAATCCTCCTAGCAGCCAATAACCTAAATCAATGACATGAGGAAAAAAAAATAAAAGGTGTACTGTAGACTACAAAATTTATTATTTACAAATAACTTATTATTACTTTAGTGCAAATACAAAAAACTAAATTATGTGCATGTCACATAAGTCAAAAGTCATGCATTTCTTCTATATTTAGATTGAGTCTATGTTGATATTTACATTCGAAAAAGGGGTGTTCTAAATTTTTAATGTCTAATTTTTAATGTTGACTAGTCTAACTGCAAAGAATCTGGGGAGCAAAACTGTCCTTCTTTTGGTACTAATGCCCTGTAAAGCAACTATATTTCTACCCAAGATTTTGGAACAAATCTAAAAATGCTCCCAGGTTTCTATTATTTCATTTGGACTGAACTTTCCCTAGGCAAAGTGCCCAGTATCACTGCCTCTTGTGTGTGTTCTGTCTAGACTTAGAAAAGAAAATAAAGAAAGGTTTTTATTATTAACAGCTTCCAGCATGCCTGTACAAAGTTTAACCAAACAAGCAGAATAACATGTTCAAACACGTTGTTTTCAGAGTACTATGACTTATGCGCCATAGATTCGATCTGCTATAGTGTAGTGGTCAATGTGGAGGCCATTCTTTCCTGTTGGGTTCTTATTTCTAAGATTTTAAGTTTCTTTGCTTTAACTGGTACAAACTTAGACCACACTGTGTATATCATTTCTAATGTTAAAACCAGGCCTTTGAGGATGCGGTTAATGTGTCCATGGAGACGACATGCAACAGGTGCAAACCCAGCTGTTTCACATGAACTAAGAGAAGGACCCCTTTGAACATCCTTCACTGTTATAGCACAAATATAACAGGAAGCCAATTCCTCTGACCACACTTCAAAGGGAGCATGATGAAGGCACCATTGAACACCTAAGCATAACTGACACACACAGGTCATGCCCCTGAGATAGATATGCACCGCTGCAGAAATGTCGCATGCATTATAATGGGTTTATACATAATAGGATATAACTGAATACGAATATATTATTCAAAATGAACTGATAAGGTGCACTAAACAGATACAAACACAGATATGAATAGGATGTGTGCTATTCAGAATGGCTTCTGGTGTGCATTTGAATGACGAACGGGAATAAAAAAAGGAGCCGATTTTTTATGAACAATTTATTCTAAATGACATGATTACTGCAAATTGTGCCGTGACTAAAGCTCATGTTCTCCAAGTTCAAATTGATTGATGACCAATGACTGAGATGGCCAATGACAATAATTTCTGGACTTGTCCTAGCCACCACAGGCTACTTCTTAACTTGTCTCCATTGTTCTGGGCACTATTGCTGCTTATTACAGTTTGCATTTCTATTTTTTCCCCAAGATCTATCATACTTCTTACTATAAAAAGGCCAAATACCATATTAGAAGCATTCTGTTTTCCTTTTTTTTTTAATGCCTTATTCATCGTCTTAATTCACATTTTTGTGAAATGCCTAAAGCAGCTGAATTGGTAGAGAGAGCTGTAAACATACCAGGACACTTTCTCTCCAAACACACTGAGACACAACTCATCAGAGGGGTTAGACAATAGTCTGTGCTGTGCTGCTCTCATGCAAGATTAAAACGGTGTCTCATTCAGTCCACTGTACACAGGCTAAGCACAAATAAGGTTTGTACTTAGGGTGTTGATTAATTTATGCAAAAGCCAACATCTGGCCAACGTCCCACTGCAACTCAAGGCTCCACACACTCTGTTTATTATTCATGAAGACAGATAACAACAACAATATAGTTTGGTCTGAGACAACATTTGAAATCGCAGCCCATTTTACTATACAGTCCATGTTGAATTGTTGTGAAGATTTTCCCAGTCATACGGGCAATGATGTACTATTCATCTAATTTTTTTCATTTAATTTCAATTACATGATAAAAACTCTTTGCTAAACACATTATAAATTGAATTGTACTTGTAATAGTTGCCGTGCATATTTATTATGCATTATTCTTTGCTTGCTGATAAAATCATGGAATTATAAGAGGAGAAGCTGGTATACACATGCCATCAGGGCTAAACTCCCCTGGCTTCAAAAGATACAAATATTTGAAAGTGGATTATTTTGTTTCTCAACACCAATGTTAACTCTGGCCTACTCAGTGGGGATGTAAATCTACATCTGAATTTCTGCAGAGCCGCTTTGTGACTGTTAAAAGCACTATATAAATAAAATTTTACTTAAATAGACGAGAGGGCAAAAAGACTGTTGATTGATGCACCTGGTAATTAATTTATTAGGGCTACCAAGTGAGAAAAATGCAATCCTCTTTGTGAAATGCCTGGAGCTTAAACTGAAGCATGGTGTTTATTCTGGAAATTGCCATCAAGGTGATCCCTAATTTGTTATCATGTTAAACCTCCCCTAGATGGTGACTCATAGGCTTATTTCTGTTTAGTGGTAGTCATTTGTTTCAGTTAAACACAGCCTTAAAGAATACAAGTAGTAGAATTATAAAAAAAAATGAATTAAAATTTAATTATTTCAAACCTAGTAATAAATTCAGGTACAATATAAAGATGCATTCAAACTACCATAAGTTTGGAAATGTTAACCAATGTGTGAAAAGCCACAACATATTCATAAAGATGCTTATTCCACATTTATTTATGTGGAAAATAAAAACAATAAAAACAAATTTGGGCTTCCAAATAAGGCACTTCTTCCCAGTGGTGCATTATAATAGCTGTGAGAGTTGTGCATGTTTGCAATTTTCTCATCAGAGAGAAAAGAACACAGGGATCCACTCTTTCTTCATCAATAAAATCAATTTGTTAGCCAATGTGAGCATTTGCTCAATAGGATAGGCAGTGAGTCTGCAGAACTCCTCTTCATTTATAGTGAACCATTCGACAAGGATCACAAGGATCTCGTCAGATGCCTGAAAGAGTGATTTTGTTGGAGTCATATAAATGATAACAGCTACTAAACCGGCCCATCACCTTAATAGTAATCATTTATGACGTATTTATAATACATGTCCAATGTGATTTACGAACTACAATGAAAGGTATGTGCTCACCTTCACCCATTTGAATCACATACTCGAAAAGTTTAAACCTACCTTCAGACAATATCTAGAATAATTTTTTGATGTTCAAAGATTTTTTTTTAACCTTTACTTTGCAATTATAAAATTTTATATTACTTTTATATTTTTTGTTTCCTGAACTTTATTGTATTAACAATTATGCACTTGGGCTTGAGTTTATTTTTATACTATACTGTAGGTGTTTTTACTTTACACTGGAACTCTCTGTGTAAAGCAGCATTTGTCTCAGATTGTTCATGGCCCTGTTCTATAAAGTTTAAAATAGTACGTGGTCTGTAAATAACAAATAAAAGCAAACATTATGGGCTTTTTATGGTCTAATTGCTTTTCTAACAGTAACTGGAAATGTGCAAAAAGTGCAAAAAGCCACATTTACACCAAGTGTCATGTATAAAATCAGCTGTATAGAGATGTTAATGTTTGCAATTTAACAGATATATTTATGCAACATTTTATTAAAAAAAAAAAAACTGTTATTAAAAATCTGCCACTGCAAAAAAATACTTGAATTGTATCATTATTTTATTGATCTTTGCAATGTCTTTGACAAGCAAAGTACCATTATGGTCAACCTTCACATTTTGATGCACATCTCACAGCAGAATGCAGTTAAGCTTCTTAAAGTAACAATCCAGGAGGTGGAATAAAAGCCAAAGAATAATGAAAGGTCATTGCCAGTGTTTGATCATCATATTTAGATTGTGAAATAGAAAGCCTTCAAAGTATAATTCCACTTTAAAAGATCGCTAAACCCTGCTTTACTCTGATCTAAATCAGGCCCGTCCTTTCTGTGAATTTCACCCCTTATGTTACAAAATGGGAAATTAAATTTACTGGCGCAGGAGTAAAATTTTGACCTTAATGTAAGTGCCAATATTCATGGACATTGAATTAATCAATCTGGTTCTATAAAGATAGCAACCAATTACAATGGGGTAATACACGGGTCCATAACAGCCACACAGCATAGATGGTCCTTATGATAATTTTTGAATTGTGGCTAATATTATAAGCTTCATTACACAGAACTGAGGGTAAATGAAACTGCACTGAAGCAAGTAGCATCGCCTACTTACATCTGCAGGGTTGCTGGTTCGATCATGAGTTAAGATTAGTGTTTTTGTGAATTTTCACATTTATGTGAATTTATTTTGCTTAACAATGTGATAATCTATTTCTACTTCCTCACGCTCTTCTGTGTGTGCTCATCATATCAATATAAAGCAGACCAGGCAGAGACAAATTAGCAGTAACCCTCAGCTGGAAAATGAATATATTTCTATCCCCAGAAGTGTTACTTTCTCAGACCTGTCAGAGGGAATGAGAAAGCCATTAACAGAGCCCACTTTGGTCACAGTCATTTTCCTTTTCTGATTCAGTCCTGCATCGGCAAGCATATGTCTGTGCTAATTGCTTTGTAGCTCCACTGAGGTCTGGAATGTGAATTGGTCTGCAGCTAAACTTGGAACTGACAGTTTGCCTGCCGCCCGGTCTGATTATTTATCTTAAGAGCTGCTCAACTGTGCAGCCAAAGGTAGGTTAATCCTCTTAAGTCACATACAAGTAAAAGTATAAGCATTGCAAAATGATTAAAATACTAAAGATCCATTTGGATTGATGTTAACAGTTTAAAGCTCCAACTTTATCCCACTCATTATATGAAGGAATACTAATGAGTAAGACTAATTCTGTTGGAATTTATGTAAGCAACTCTAACTATAACTTTATATTTAAACAGTACCAACCGTGAGACCCTTGTAAAGCCTCTTTAATCACCTTTTTAACACAACCTAAACATCGAAAAGTTCAACTCTGGTCCTTTGTATCTGTAGTCCAGCCCAATTTACTAATTTTTTTTGTCATCCATATTTATTAAACCTGCCTATGAACAGATGTAGTGAAATTGATCTGGACATAGAGGAGCTCACTAAAAGAAACTTGTCTAGCTTTGCCAATGATTACTTTAGTTCCACAACCCAGAAAGAGTTTATTTTAAATTGCGCCCCCTTCAGGACAGCAGAAATCTATATCCAGAAACCACTCATATGCGGGCACAGCGTCTAATTAGCAAAGAGGATCAAAATTCAATCAGCTCAATCCCCGAGTGTCACAGCGGACACTCTCCCTTTGATTCCCCATCACAATTCAGACTTGAAGGTTGAGAGAGGTCACACAGAGAGGGGATAATGAATGGCAAAGTGTTACCAGGGATAAAGCTAAACAAAATTAGCATTTAAACCATGAATGTCCACTGCTATAAGCCTTCTAATTTATAGACTGTGCAATAAAGACAGCAACAAATTCCAATTACCCTTGTGAAGCTGAGTCATAGCAGGGAGTGATGTTTTATATATACATAATTGAAACTTTAAACATGAGGAAAATATGCAACAGACAATAGATAAAAAGACAAATTTAAATTGTTTACTGCTCAGTGAATTGTGGAAGTAACTGTTAGACAATGATGTATAACTGACTGGTAATGAAAAGAGACTGCAGATATGTAGTGTGACATCATTACAGAAATCTAAGCTGCTGCTCAAAATCTATGTGCCTGAAAGCATTTATTGCGATTCTACCTTACCAGCAATAACTAATGGTAATGATTTGTCATGTTTAGTTCTGGGTCTACCTGAAAATCTACCTGTCAGTCAATATCAGTGCATGCATGTGGATTAAGGTGTTTTGTAATCCAGGGTGTATTTCTACCTCATAACTAGTTTCAGCCTAAGATGTTACAACCATGCACTGTTGGATTAACATCTGGTGCATAAGGCAAAAAAAACACTTCAGGAGTATCAAAATCGTCATCTGATTGGTTGGATTCTACAAGATTTCTGGAAGACTTGCGTGGCACATTTTTTAACAGTCCAACTGGAAACAAAACCATTAAGATGCTCTACTTTTCTCATGGAAGAACGAAGCCGTGGTGTTTACAACTGTAACACAATGAGCATCAGCTAATCTGATCCTCATTGAGCTAATTTATATAATATATACCCATTAATTTGCATGACTTTTTTTGGTTGCAAGCCGGTCTGTTTTTGTAGGTATACTCTAACTTTACATTTTCACAGTCCTAAATGTGATGCAGAACAAAGCAAACTGTGATTGGTTGCTTTACATTCCAGTCAGGCACCCTGTTTGGCGGTCCTTGGTCAATAAAATCTGCTATGGAGTCCCTTACTTCTGCCATCAGTCTGAAGGTCTGGCTATACAAAACCACCTCATACCCAGTTTACCAGTAATGGCTCTGGATTCCACTACAGCCCTGACCAGAAATAAGCAGTTAATAAGAAATTAATAAATATTTAGATTTTTGACTTTGGCAGGAAGGAATTAGTGTTGGGTCTGTGGTGAACTCAGAATTTGAGCTGACCCAATAGTTCCTCAGCAGCTCTCGGCTGCACAATTATAAAATGTTGTAGAAAGGACATTATTTACATTTATATTATTTACTGTCCAGTGTCACCCAAATGATGACGAGGTTCCCTTCTGAGCCTTTTTCCTTACAAGGTTTCTTCATCTCAGGGAGTTTTCCCTTGCCACCTTCACCTCCGGCTTGCTCATTATTGATAGATGTTATAGATTTTTTTATAATGGCAAAGCTGTTCTATATTGGCATAAAAATAAAGATTACTATGCCTTAATAGTAAGCATTTAATTCAAATGAGCTTTAGCTTTATGTTATTAGACATCATGAGAAATGTCCTTGTAGATGATACTTCATATTAGTCAGTTTATCCTAAAATGAAAAACTTTTTTTGCATGATTTTGCCTTCAGGTAAGCCCATATGTGCAAATGCTCACATAGTGTTCAATTAGAAAATTTAAGTCTGGATGACAGCCTTTTTATACCACACTCACCTCACACACTAACACACAAATACACACACACTTCTCACACAGTGAGCACTTTACTTAACTTCAATTCTGTGCTGAGTAATTCATTATGTAATGTCTTTTGTCCCATATTTTTTAGCAAGCTGCATTTGCACTGGCTATAGCAGTTTTTGCTGAATAGGAAAAGATTTTTCTAAAGCAGTATGCCCTGAAGTGTTTTATTCCTCCAACATCACAGCAATAAACCAACAATTAAAAATGTGTATATGTATGAATGAATGACACGTCATACATTTATAGTTTAATAGTTAATGTTGTGGAACCTCCTCTAAATAAGTTAATTATGGTTTACATTAGAGCAGCCAGTTATAAACTAGACATCATATTCACTACAGTAAAAGTCTAGTCAGTCTTTTGTTGAAGTTACCAAAAAATGCCCGTCACTAATTTGCACTAAAGAGTGCCACTGTGTTTTCATTTAGTCACTTTTTTCAAGGATTATATCAGTTGTGCTGACAGATGGAAGAGATTAAGATATAAATCATGAAGGATATTAATATAGTGCATCAGAAAACAAGAACTTTGGATTCATTTATCTTTTCAAAAGACGTCTCTACAGTCTTAAATAGTTTTTAAAAATTAACTTCGTCATAAAAGTGGTGATTTAAGGCAAATGAGAAGAGACTCGCTCTTAACAAATTCTCTAAATCATCTGCTTAAAACATTTTTGGCACCTGCAGCTTTATATTAGTAATTCATCTCTCTGTAGCAACACTGTAGTATCTTGCTGAAATTTGCCACAATTAATCTCTGATTGGAAACACACCAAGACATTTCCATTCTAATTATATAAAGTACTTGGGTGCTTTGTCTTGTATCATTGTATGTGATTTATAATTGTGTGTATAGCACTGGCTCTGTAATCGCTTCCTCTCAGCCCTTTTACCCTTCAACACTAGACTTCTCTTCAACAATTGTAGCAATAAAGCATGTCGTATTGATAATTATTTGTCATGATGATAGGACTGGTGTGCTTAACATTCTCAGTGCCCTTTTATAAGTGCCTGCTCAGAGCACATGTGCCATGCATTCACACTCTTAATGCATGTGTTTTAATATTGCTGCGTCTAACCCTAATCATTTATGCAAATCTATTACTGTCTCTGCCACAAGACGATATATGTTTCTCCATATAAGACTGTACATTTGTCTCCTCATATGTCTATAGATTTTTTTCCTCATAGAGTTCTTCTCACCACACTATACAGTAGTTGACTCTCCTCGTAGGACTATAGATGCCTTTCCTCATATGACTACAAATGCCTTTCCAGATAACACTACAGAAGTCTTTCCTCATAAGACTTCACATATCTCTCCTCCTAAGACTTCAGATGTCTCCCCTCCTAAGACTTCATTAGTCTCTCCTCTACATACATAGACTACATATTTACTTTCCTATAGGGTTATAGATGTCTTTCCTTCTAAGACTATAGATATCTCTCCTCTCAAGAGTGTTGATGTCTTAGCTTTTATATGTGTAATAACTTCCTTTAATGTCATTCATTTTTGAGTGTTATTTTTAACGGATGAAGATTAGAATAATAAAAATGTTTCACAGATGATGGCATTTAAATATTTACATAACTATTACATGTATTTGACCTTGTAGTTACTGTACATAAGCATGCCTCAGAATACCTCTTCAGATCATCAGATGTTTAACAAGATTTTAACATACAGATCATAATGCTATGGACAGACAAAAAATAACACTTACCACACAAGACTCTTGAGTATGCAGTACAGTTTGATGTCATGAACAATTTAAATCACAAAAGTATCACAGTACTGATTCAAGTGGCCAGTTTTACTTGTCATGTGATTTTTAGCGAAGGTTACAAGAAAAGTAAAAACCCAAAATGGCAGAAAAACATGGTGTGATGAGGCCTTTGGCCATGCATGTATTGATGAGAGCTGCCTAATGAGCTCCAACCATGGTTGAAATACAATAATAGAATTGATGAGGGTGTGGAATGAGGTGAATGTGTGGGTTGGGGATATTATAACTGATAGCTCTTGACACTCACTTTCATTTCAACGTTCATTAGCTTTCTTACGTTGACTCATTTGTAGCCTTGCAAGAGGTCATGGTTATTGTTTTTCTTGTTCAGGGCATTTCTCGTCAAAGTGGATCATAACACTATGCAAGAAAATTATATTTTCCTGCTATAAATTGTTGTGGAAGTTTTGAGTTTGAGAGATGTAAAGTATAAAGTATCACACTGGTAGGCACGGGCAAGAGTAAAAAGGTTTCACAATTTTGTACTTACCTTGTGTAGCATAAGTAAGGCAGGGCCCAGATCATTGATTACGTCAAGATTTTATATGCATGCTTCAAACAAGAAAACATGTAAAGGGAAAACATCATCAATCATTGGCTTAGATGCAAAATGCCTGCTCACCTCCTGATCAAGCTAATCTTGTCCTTACCAAGGCCAACCAGAAGCTGTTTATAAGCTTAACTCATCTCCAGTCCCCTCTGTCCTTGTCATATTTTACGAAAACAATCACTAGCAATAACAATTTCTAGTCACAAACAACTACCAGTCACGTGCATAGAAGGACAGAGCCTTACAAACATCTCTTTAGTAAAAATTTTCACCATAAAATCTATCATAAACCTGCCCCTCATTTTGTGTACATATGTCTGTTTATTAAATTAGCACAAGGATTTGCCATAAGGAGAATTTTATTAGTGCTCAGTGAAATGTCTAACCCTGATGATGACGTTAAAATGGTTAAATAAAAATTACAAGAATGTGACCTTGATGACTTACATCAGTTACACAGGCATGCTTACAATAGGATTTCAAACTGCAGATGACTCCATGGCACTTTTTCTGTAGCTGAACTAAACTTACTGCTTTTCAAGTAGGATTTAATATAAATATTTCAAAAATCTATGTAAAAGTGCTTATATTGCAAAAAAAAAAGCATATATATATATTTATATTTGCATACATAAATCCTAGATGATTATAAAACATTAAATAATGAGTATCAGTTCATTCAGCGGAACAAGATCAATTCACATTCAACTGATTCTCATTAAATAATAAATTATACTCTTAAAAATATAAATTAAACTTTTGAATGTACTCTAAATTCTTTGCATTTATTTTAAGTCGCAACACGTTCAAAATGCGTCATGCTGCACTTCTGTGTTTGTATTTGGTGTTTGTATATGTGTGTCAAGGTGTGACATAATACTGTAAGGAAGCACAGCTAATTACAGATCTGTCAGTGTGCTGGTAGGGAGTTGAGTGTTTCTGAGTGACGACCTCCACTGTGATTGGATCCCTGGTGACAAGCTACAAGAGGTTCATCACATAGCCTTGGCCCTAATGGGAGAAATGTGCAGTAAGCATCGTGGATTCTTCCTGTTTCCAACACACTTTTCTCTCCTTTTTTAACAAATATTTAGCCTCCTTCCTTTCATCCTATTAGGCAAAAGATCCTTATCTCATTTACTGTATCTTCTAACATAAATTCAGCCTTTGAGACTGAACACTGGTGTTGATAACCACATCCACACTCTCGTTGCTTTAGGTAACTGTAAACTGAACTGTTTGACATTGACTACATGAGATCATGCTGTACTGGTGTGGATTTCACCACAGTCAGAGTGCTAGTCTTTTACCAGAAAAGAATATGCACTACACAGGTGAAGGCTTTTGCTTTACTTAGGCTTACAAATTATTCATCAGAACATGTCTGTCTAGATGCCACAATGTAATAATAAGATTTTAGAGTCTTTAATGGACTAGCTAATATTTCTGAGAAAAGATGCACATAGTAATTTAATTACTTTAATAATTTAAAGCATTAGTGGTGAATGTAAACTTTAGACACAGAGGCAGGCATCATTCATTACAGTCATAAACTCGTCTCATCCTGCTTTTATTGAGCTACATGAATTTTAAGTAAGGATAAATAGGCTCATGTTTTCCATGCTTATTTGGGAAATCAATACCATCTCAAATGGCAGAATGGGCTCCGTAATCAGGCTTACGTTACCTCTATCTTCTAAACAGATGCAGATGCTTTGGAAATGATTGGTCATACATCAAATATAAGCAATAATTGAGTGCTATTCAAAACAGATCAAGTACATTAAACATGTTTTCTATAAAACTGAAGTCTGGGCTCTGACTTTATTGGCTTGGATATGTTAGCTTTCTGAAAGTGGCCAGTACGTTCTCTACAAATACTGCATGATATTTGTAGCTAGTCATTATTCCATCTATTATTATTAGAGTCTCTGTCCCAGCTAAAGAGAAGCAGCCCTATGCCATGATGCTACCACCACCATGCTTCACAGTAGGTATAGCATTCCTTGGATGATCAGGTGTGTTGTCTCTGTGACAAACATATCTTTTAAATTAAAGTAATAAAAGTTCAACCTTTGTCTCATCAGACCCTACAACATTTCCCTTCATAGTTTGGGATGAATTAATGCATTTTTTTTGAAAATGTAACTTCTATGTGGATGTTTAGAATGTACTTTGTTTTGTCAGAAATGGCTTCTGGGTAATGCCACATGAAAGTACCTGATAGAAAATTCATGCAGCTCCTTTACTGTTGCTCTAAGCATCATGAAAGCAATTTTGATGAGTCCTGTGAGTTCTATGTTCTTTATTCCTGCATTATTTTCACACTGTTCACATTCTACACAGTCTTCATATTTCCCCATGGCACATACAATGCCTTTGATGTCTTTTACATCCATATTCTGATTGGTACCTCTCAACAATAAAAGTTTATTTATTTATTATTATTTTTCCTATTTGTTGTCAATCTTGACTTTTGTTCGATCCCAGGTCACATCACTTTTCCTTAACCATTTAACCAAACACAAATTATTACCAGTGTGAATTAAACACAAACATCTTAATAGACTAAAATTAGAATTTGGAACAGTACAATATGTGCTAGTATAAAGTTCATAACCCTCCTTTGTTTTGTACAACTAGCCTGTGCAAACGTTATTTGCTGTGATGTCAGAAATGATGACAGGCACACTTCCCGTCTATCCTGACTCTAAATGATTTGTTTATCATGCTGTGGTGTCACTTTTCCCATCCTGCCTTGGAAACGCTCCACTCCAACCAAACGTTTCACTGTCGTACACTGGGGATCCGCCAATCGCATCGTTAATAGCCAGACAACAGCACACACAAACACTGGCAGCATTTACTGGCTGAGCTGTGTGTTCTACACTAGGATGTGCTACATAATGATTGGAATGTGTTGACAGAACACAATAATACATTTAAGACACAATGTGACCTGGACTCACAAAGTTTAAGGCAGGAAGCAGTCTAGTCTGAATAGCTGTGCCAGGTATATGCAGTTCTAACTGGGTTTCTGCCTACAGTAATTTTTGTACATCTCTATATTCTTTTTAATATGGATGTGAAACCATATGATGTGTCCCCCAAAATAGCCTTTATACAATTTTAATTGAGGTCTTTCATCAGACTCAAAGCGGTTGGAGACATTTATGATGGATCTTTATAATGAAGGAAATGTTCTATTCTTAAGATCATTTATAAATATTTGAGTCACTTAATCACTGGACTCTTTTCTGTATTAAAGGTGCATATTTTAGTGGGATTCCAGGACTAATATAATATTATTAGGCCAGTTACTTTTTTAATGAAAGCTTGCCTATTTCAGCAGACAATTCATCGACTATTGACTGAAGTGAGACATCCATCATTTGATTTATAACATTCTTTGAATTACATTTCTTTCATGTCGACCTGAAATTTCCAGCTAAAAATAAGAAGTGTACCATGGTGTACCACAATACCCGCACTTGGAGATCATGTGCATGTTGTTGAGCTATTTATTTCACTCAGACCACAATACTTATAATATTCTTTGTCCTGCAATTGTAATTGCTAATTATTCCAATTAGCAATTTCTCACAGTGTAAAAACACAGAAATGTCTACTTTGGGTGTCTATTTCTGATCACTCTCACTCACTCTCACTCATTTTCCGAACTACCTCGGGTCACGGGGATCTCAGGCATCATTGGGAATCAAGGCAGGATACACCCTGGACGGAGTGCCAACCCATCGCAGGGCACACACACACTCTCATTCACTCACGCAATCACACACTACGGACAATTTTTTTTCCAGAGATGCCAATCAACCTACCATGCATGTCTTTGGACCGGGGGAGGAAACCGGAGTACCCGGAGGAAACCCCCGAGGCACGGGGAGAACATGCAAACTCCACACACACAAGGCGGAGGCGGGAATTGAACCCCCAACCCTGGAGGTGTGAGGCGAACGTGCTAACCACTAAGCCACCGTGCCCCCTTATTTCTGATCAATAAGAATTAATTTCATTCATTTTGCATGTATCAGTTATCATGTATCATGTATCAAGTTATAGACCCTGTTTTATTTCTCATCAACTTCTAGCAACACAAACTTTTATTATTTATTTATTTATTTATTTATTATTTTCACATGAAAGCACTTTACCATATTCAGTACTACACTTAGCTAATTTTCTTCTAAATACTGTATATATGCTTCCTAGCTAGCAGAATAAAGTGAAGTCGCAATCAGCTATCAGGCAATTACATACTAGCAGGCTAAGTATTTCAATGTATATTCAAATGCTTAGATTTATATTGTAATTGCCTGTCATATTTTATTGTTTTATATTCATTTTATTCATGAAGTCTACAGTTAAGTTAACTTGATTGCTCAGTCTTCTGTGGGGTAAAATAACAAACTTTACTTGATCTACAGTACTTACAGTAACAATGGGGATTTCTACAATAGGAAACTGAAATGACATGTAATAAAACACTCTGTGTAGCTAGGGATTGAATGAGATGTTTTCTCACTCCAATAACTGTAATCCAAATGCGGAAACTTGTTTAATACCGTATATCAGCAATATTGCACTGCTATATTGCAGCTGTCATGTGGCTGTAACAGCCCTACTCTACCCTTCACATGACTGTGCTTTTACATTAACTGTCTTTGTTGTGGAACAGCCTCCTATTTGACATCAGGTGTGTCCCGTCAGTCCAAGTCTTTAAATAAAGAGGAAATACATACTTTTGCCAAAAATAGCATTTTGATTTGTGTGATTGCATTAGAAATACAGCTCCTCTTATCAGTGTTCTATGTTTCATTTGTGTTTCTTTATAAGTATGTGTTTTAAAAGCTCTTAACCATGTACAACACTTTTTTTTGTCAATTTTGTTGTTTTGAATGTGCTTTATAAATAGACTTATGATTTTTTTCTCACTTACTGTTACCACAGCAGCTGCTTTAGAGTGAACTGACAGATCTGTTATGTAATAAAACCTCAAGTGAAAGTGGGTGCATCTGTTGTTCATCAAAAAGTGTTTCAGAAACAGAAAATTAAAACAAACAACAAATATGTGTGTTTTATTGTAGGTCAGGACTGTAGAAGGGTAGTTGAAAAGTTGAGGTTTGGGGATTTTCTGTAAAAATGACGCACGGCAGCATTTCAATATATATGTTCATGGATCATGAATCAATTTTAGTTATTAGCTGTGATCTTACCTACAGTATGACTTTCTTTTTAAACACTTAATTTTAGAAAAAATTCTGTTCGTATGACTAATTTATTAATCTGGGTTATTAACCTAAGGATAAATACCATTAGGTTGTTACAGTACATATTATTATATATCCTACATCATAAAATATAGATTAAGCCTTAAAGATATGGTGTTCTGTAGATATAAACAAAATGATAAAGTTGTGAATGTGGATTAGTGTAAATGTCGAACCTAATTAACCCAAACACTTCTGGATGCCACCTAGTATGGCGAATCAAAGAAGCAACTCTCACAGTTCGATTCAGTTGATAGGGTGAAAGAATCGAATCAGTAAGGTGAGTCGCAATACCCGTGGCTAGAATGTTGCCAGAGTGAATGAAAACCCGAATACTAGATCAATTTTATTTTTAAATTGGAAAATGCATCAGCAATAAATAGAAATGTGTTCAACCCAACCATTATTAAGTCTTGTGGTTAGGGGGGTGAGGATGACTTGAGGTTATCCTAGAAACCTAAAAGCTGATATCCACTTAAAGGGAAAATGTTGCTTATTGCTAGAATGTATGTATTTCATTGCTAACTAACTAAATAAATATATAAATAAATAACTGCGTAAAAGCGAAAGCACCAACCCATCAATTAATGCATGATACGGGTCTATCTGGCAACCAGGTGTCGGGATGATAAACTGAGCGCAGTGAAGATTTTGCATAGGAGTGTAGGAGCTCCGCCTAAACACGAATGGGTAGGGCAAGTATGGGAAGGAAGATGAGCTGGGAGATTGAATAAACCTCGCAAGCGTTAACAGCAACTACTACAGAAGATCAGCGGGAGGGGAATGAAAGAGACAATGCGTTTTACGCATCGGGACGCAGCTCCATACCGAGTTGGATAAGAGACTAAAGAGTACCTACGTACAAGAACCATCAGAAGAACATCTCACACTGACCTCCTGCACTACTCTTCATGTGTATTAGCACTTCTTTAGAGGTGTTATGTTCCATTAGTTGAACCTCGAATTGATAACTCTCAGCTCAATATGTACCAGGGGCACCTGCAGGTAAGCTAATAAATCCATCACTTCCATGCGGGTTGATTATGATTATGCATGATCAGCGTTTCTTCTTGCGTGAACTACGGTACTGAGTGAAAAGTTGCTCCTGAGTCTGCAATGCTTATATGTTCAAGCACCAGCATCAGCCTGCTGTATCTCACAAATAAACGCACCAAGAGATACTTTTCCTTGTGGTTGGGGTGGTGACATGAACTGGACATCTTTTGTACCTCTTTTACATGTGAAGTGCATGTGGTCCACCTTTAATAGATTTAAAAAAGGTACATCAGTGGCATTTATTTCTCAGTTATGTTATTTATGAAAGTATGCTGTACTAATGTGTTTATAGTATATATATAGATTTATTGTGATATTTTAAATTTTAAGTTAATCTTTTTTAAATTCATTTTAAACTTTAATTGTATTTATTAATTTATTTATTTTATCCTTATTTCTTCTTCCTCATCTTCTTCTTCTTCTTCTTCTTTTTCTTCTTCTCCTTCTTCTTCTTCTTCTTCTTCTTCTTATTATTATTATTATTATTATTATTATTATTATATATTTACTTCTTTTCACACTTTTCTGTTTCCATACCTCTGTAAAGCTGCTTTGAGACAATGGGAAATTGTTAAAAGCGCTATACAAATAAATTTAATTAAATAAAATTTTCAGTTTTAAGATAAACACTAAGGGACAAAAGCTCTACCCTTTATGGTACCACCCAAAGACAAGAAAAAGTACAGCTTTGTACCTTAGTTCTAAGAGTGGCAAACTGGCACAGTGACATAATAACTTTATTTAATGGTGTTAGAGCAAAAAAAAAAAAACAGCAAAAAACAAACAAACTGGGTGTCATATTGCGCATGCCTGACCAGATGTAGACCACTGAATAAAAAAAAAAAAACTACAGCTGATTAATAAGTTGCACAACCTCATTGCTGAATATAAAATTAAAAACTTTTTTATATTTATATCTATATCCTTCTGGATACAAATGGACACTGAAGTCACATGAATTGAATGTCCCAAGTATACTGCCATTTGATAATTTTCCACCTCATGATCAGGTCGTGGTCAGGTTTAGTAGGTGTGTTAGAGCAGAGAAGCCACCAAAGTGTGCTGGACTCCAGCTCTGCACTGAGAGCCGTTTCTCTCTTGCTCAAGCGGGACAGAGCTCAGCTTGTGAGGGTCCCTGAACACAATTTTGCCTGGCCCATTTCCCACAAGCTAATCAGTGATCAGATTATTAAGTGCAATCGTTGTAATTGACTTACAACCTTTTATTTTACCAGCTGGGCAGCAAAAGCAGGCTAAACACTATCGTCGTAAAGACTCCAGCATATTGGCAGAAATGGCATGTTCAGCAACTCTTACTTACACTAACACCACAGCAATGTCATATATAATGTTATATAATATGTGTGGCATTGGACTTACTCTTAAAGTGATGGGCACAAATGAATACTGTTATATTAACAGCGTATATTGTGTTATTTTACAGTATATACTGTGGGTTCCAGACAGTATTGTAGCTTGTAGTGTGGATTTATAAAACTACGGATTGTTTATCTTGGTTGTGTTCTTATGTTAAGCAAGAGTGTGAAAAATGTTATAATGACTGTGCTCGGTAGAATCCCCAGTGTTAAATTAACACCCACAGTGTTGAATGGATGCTTACAGTGTTCAATTACCTCCACAGTGTTTATTTGCATCCAACTGGAGATGCAGTATTTATTGTCCCCTCCAGAGAGCAAGAGGCTTAATACATTTTTTTCTGGGTATGAATGGTGATAAAGCTTGTATTAAATCAGCCCAAACAAATCAGCTCATATCTGAACATGCATAATCTTATCAGGTATAACATAGTAAGTGCATGCATGATAGATGGAATAGAATATATTATCTATATATGGATAGATAGAACAGTGCATTTATATATTTTGTAGTAATGGATTATATAACTATAGCATATAAGATTTTGGAAATTTCTCTATAATCATCTTGAGGAACAGCATTCTGTAATGTGGGTTGCGGCGCATTTTTATCTTACAAACATTAATCTCAAGGCTGTGAGTGTGCACATTTAGTTAGAATTAGTAAGGCTGTGTCCCAAACCGCACAACACACGTAAGTAGTGTCATTAAATAGTAACCCAAGTATTCACCATTGCTCAGAATCACTTATCTGTTTTGAGAATAAAAAAACTGCATGTACATTAGTGTTGTTGTCACAGTATCTAAATAGCAGATAAAGAGCAAATCCTCTCAAAATCAACTTGTCTCTTAGCTACCATCACCCTGTTAGCTCTCACTGTGACTTCCTGACTGTTAGCAGTAGTGCCCATGCAGCTCTAACCCCCATTGTGTAACTGTGCTCATTCTGTGGAATTATAAACCATATATATCATCCGTATATTATCCAGAACGAAGCATATGTAGTGATTAAGCATTTGCTAGATAGAATATAAGCTCTAGTTGAGTGAAAAAGGTTTCTCCTCTGTAAACTCACATCATTCTTTAAGTACCAGATCGCAGACTGAACGTAGGGGCGTTCCCTGAGGCTCATGTCTGGGTTTGTAAGGCACAGCTAGACTGCTAACAAGCGCTACTTAAATGAACTAGAGCGGAGAAAACAAAGCTAAAATATTTTGTCATATTCATTGCTTTTTCTTTATTATTATTATTTTTTTTTTTTAACCCAATCTGTGTTTTCCATGTATTTTGGTACCTAATACATGCTTTTTGTTTTCATGCCTTTCAAAAAACTTTGGCAAAACACATATAGTGTTCACCAGATCAGACAGAAAGCAGAAGGTTCAGATTTAGCAGAGTTTAAACAACAAAAAAAATTGGGGAAAAAAAAAAACAACAACAAAAAAAACACCTCTAACACACTTCAGCTTCTATTATTCATAAGCTTTGTCATTAATTCTTAGTCATTTATTTTGTAGATCAAAGACAGAAAACAGCTGGATAACAGTCCACTGCACATGCTGTAGATTATATATCAAATTTTGCAAACAAAATACAGTGATCATCTATAACAATAAATCCATCTGCCTAATATTGTGTAGATTCCCCTACCAAAATAGCTATGATCCATCAAGACATGAACTTTTCAAGACCACTGAAGGTGTGCTGTGGTATCTGGCCTCAAAGCATTAGCAGCAGTTTCTTTATTTTCAGTAAGTCTTCAGACAGGGCCTCTGTGGATACCACAGATTGAGAGCTGGTGAATTTGTAAGCCAAGTCAACCTTTCGATCTCTTTTTCATGTTCCTCAAACCATTCCTGAACAATATTTGCAGTGTGGCCAACACATCGACTTCACAAACTGACTGTTCTCTTGCTGCCTAATATATCCCACAACCTTAGATACAATTCGTCGCTGTCGGGCGGAAACCTCGTATGTCCAAATTTGGTCAATTTCATATTTTTTCACATATCGATACTATTGGTCAGTCCCCACGTGGGTCTGTTATTTTTACAAGTTATTAACCAATCTAAAGTCTTGAAAATAGCTTGACCGCAAATCTCATAACTCCATTGGACACTTCAACTGTCTGAGAAATCTCGTAACTCCACCTCTTCTTCACTCCACGGGAGAGCTTCGCGGCATATTTCTCCCCAAGATTGAGTCGCAACGAATCAACACATCTTAAAGTGATATCTAAAGTGATTTTCGTGGGGCTCAAAGAAAAAAAAATCTTGACCCCCGCTAGTTCTGGTGCTCGTCTGAGGACAGGAATTTAGCGCAAGACAATCCACTGCAACGCGGATAATATAATATTTGAATTCAATTGAATGTTTTGGATACCACTATTAAATTATTGTTTTTATTATTTTACTGACTTTAAGTCAGCCTACTTATAGACAATGCCTCTCTTGGCACTGTGCATATAAAACACTGTTTTTTGGACACTAACAAGTGAAAATAGGTTAGATACATTTGAGTAGGTCTGTTTTGTTAAAAATCGATAGCTGTAATGCTTCTGTGCAGAAAGAAACCCGTGAGCCACAAAGGTAAAATTAGACTAATTTCCACCTATTAGACAGCCTAATCAGCTTATCGTGTTTTGTATTGCATCACTTATAGCTCTTAAACCTTTAAAATAGAGTTTAGGAAGATGTATGTAACTACAGTCATTAGCTTTGGTTAACTATTGAAGCCTTTTCTCTTGTCAAAAGGCTCAACGTGACCGCAGACTTTATTGAACACTGCTGGCAGCAGCGACGTCTGTGTCCGTACCGTTCTTATCAATGACAGCATAGTCTCGTACCTCCCTGCTCCCAAGTCATAAAGCTTGTATCTCAGATAAAACGTGACTTTGGGAAAATGTTGTGTTAATGTTGGTACACAACAGTATATGATAGCAATATAAGGTATAATAACAACTTTAACGATACAATGTTTAATAACTCAAAAAAATACGGCGTTTTTTTAATTTCCTGAAAAATAATGGTTTTGGAGATATGAGGATTCCGCCTGACAGCGACGAATTGTAAGAGATAATCAATATTATTCACTTCACCTGTCAGTGGTTTTAATGTTATGGCTGATCGGCCCAATAAAATAAACATGCAATTCATATTTATTCATTATTGTTTACAAAACATTTTCTAGAATGACTGTCTAAAGAGCACTGAAGAGTACTTTTTAGCACTATTTTTATGAGCAGTTTTCTAAGTATGATGAAATAAAAGCCCTGGTATTATTCAGCTGAACCAGCTGTTTTGCAATTCAGGAACAAAGAAATCCCAGCTGATGTATACTTGAGGGTTACCCAACACCTGCTAGAGCCTCATATGAGAGAGAATAAAAATTTCCCTGTAGAGTAAAAGGTAATTCACAGGCAAATGTCCTCTCAGTGAAAATCTGAGGTTTTAAGTGTACTTCATGAGTGTTTCTGTTGGTACGCCTCTGTGAACAGATCCATGGATTACAATCCAAGGATACCAATATTAATAAACAGAAATTTGTTCAACTCTAAATAGTTATGGTTAGAGGGCTAAGGATGAGATGTGGTTATTGCTTTTCTGCAGCATCGTTGAAAAAACCTGAAAACTGATCTCTACTTATTACAACTGCAGTGACAGATACTGTACACAGTCCACAGTGACAAAGTCGTAATAAACATCGTACTCACCTAACACACTAGAAGGCATCGGAAATCAATAATTCCCGCTGACTCCCTCCCTGCAGAGTTTCTCTTGTCATGTCAAAAGTTCTCTTTTTAACGGCAACATAATGAGATTAATTAATGTTATTTCAGTGACACTTACCAGACATGTATCTGCTTATGCTTAATACAGTACAATACAACACAACAGCCTCGTCAATTATAATCTTTTACTGGAACAAGATCCATCACATCACTAGAAATTTAATCTGGTTTATGAGACAGAGAATGAATCTGGTCTTTATGTTTGAACAAACAAGCATACCAGATGTCTTGAATGAAAGAGGCATAAATCCAATCATTTTGGAAGCAATGGCAATTACTTAGATGATTACAGCTTGCGGTAGTGATGCAGTGGTTTAGGATTTAGGTGAGTACATTTGGTGCTTTGAGTTGGCTAAGACAATTCAATTCGGTTATCATGAGTTATCTGAAAGCCGTTATCTGCTGCAGTGATCTTTCCATCTCACTCTTGGCATTGCTGTTATACTGGAACAGATAAAACACCTTGTGTAACTCAGTATATTTTTTTTTGTTCCATTGCTGAAAGTGTATGACCTTCAGGATCTTGATAAAGTTGACGTGTTTGAAATACCTGCCTTTTGTATAGTTCAATTCCCTCAAGCAAGCTTCATTGAGTGGCAAGTTGATATGTGAGAAAAAAAACTTTTTCACACTTTTAACAAAGTTCTGAAAGCTACAGGCTTTTCTTTGACTGAAATATGTTAATAGCATTTTAAAACCTAGTTAAGTTACAATGGCTAGAAATTGCACTGATTGATTACCACTTATATTTTGAGAGCTGGTATCTGATTAAAAAGTATGTCCATTTATTAAAGCACATAAATATACAACAGTTCATTGAAACTTGACTTGATTCTTGAACTTTGAGAAAATTCCACTTATCTAGCTTACTCAGACATTTTTGGATCGACTGTTTTCACCCAAGAACCTTCTTATCTGTCATTGTCTTTGCAGTTTGATCTCAGCATGGGCACGATTAAGCAGAAGTAAAAACCTTTCCTCATTGTTTTTGTGTAATATCTTTATGGTTATAGACAGAAAACCCCTATCTCGGTCACAAGAGCCTGTAATTTTATAGACCAGCAAACTTTTTCTGTGAATCTTTATTCAGTATTTCTCTTTATCAGATTTCATATAGAAAACATCAGATCTAATCAGTCATAGCTGAGCTTGAACATTGAAACCTCCAGTATTATTTCTGTTATGTTATCATGCAGGCATTCCCTTGCCCATACACTTATCTCATATAAATGAATGATGAGTTATTGTGAGTTTAAAGACATTGTGTGCAGAATTTGCAATATCTAAACATCATCCCCTCGTGTGCAAGAAGGAAGAGTTGGATTCTCACAGATGCTGAAACTGAAATCAAGACTCAAACAAAGTTTTTGTGTGTTCCTGCACTGCATGTGTCTCTCTAAATTTCTCAAATCCTGAAGTGCTGAGGATGCAGTCCTCTTGAGCATGTTTAGCCTTTTGTGCCTTGGTGAGACAATTTCTGGTGCACTTTCTTTCTGAAAGCTCAGCAGGGGCTCTTTCTTGTTGCCTTTAACTGCACTGCCTATGAAAGTGATGGAGCGTGTGGCACATGTTGGGGAGAAGTGCAGCAGCCCATCTGGAGCTCTCACACAATGAAACCTCTAGAGACACCTCATAACACACTTGAGAAGTATTCTGGTGTTTAGGGGTGGGAGTGTATATGGCTTGTTTATGTGAATGGTGTTGCAGTGCTTTGATATACTACATCCAGGCAGGTGGGACCCCACAATTATGCAGGCGATTTAGGAAAGATGGTCCTTATGCCCTTTCTGAGTTCCCTCTAGCGACAAAGAGGCTTAATGATTTTAAATGTTGACATTGTTCCTAGTAAATCAACTTAAGCAAGTGAGGTATTTTCCGATTAAGCACAACTGATCTTATCAGATATCAGATAGCATGCAGAGTTGATTTACTGTACATAACAGCGTACACAGTCTTTTTTTTAATACAATATTTATATTTAAATCAAGTGATTCCAGGTTTAATAATGCTAATACTGCAGTTATTACTTATGTAATGATTATTTCCCTGACAAACTGTATAGTATCACAAGCCACATAGACAAGTATCTCTGTGGTTATTTAGCAACTTTCCAACATTTTCAGCAAGTGTACAAGACATCAATATGATGCTGATTGTTACTTTTCCTTTAAAAAGTATGTATTAAATGTATTAACCTCCGAGCAAGACATACGTTTCCCATGTTTTTAGATAACATTTACATTTACAGCATTTAGCAGACTGATGCTGATGTGTAGTAAAATGCAGCTCTGCTTTCTGAAGTTTCAATAACTGAGCCTGCCGAGAATTGTACAATAAAGAGAGATAGATGACAGCTTTTCAAAGCCTAAAATCAGCAGACCATCTGTCTCACTCAAGGTGTGCTGTCTGCTAGCAAGTATAATTACAGCGCTGACTCAAGGAGACCATTAGTGCACTCATCTCAGTGCTTTCCCTCTCACTGGAAGCTTTTGAAATGCTGACTCGCCATTATGAAATCTGCTCTTCTGTGGGGAAATATATTTTTTTTAATATTCTATAAAAGCTGATTAGGTCAAGTATGTCACTTCTCTTGAGGCTACTTATAAGGATGAAATGCAAGGCTAGCTTGGGAGATACTTTGCAGGAGAAAAGGACGGTGCGTTCAAAGCCTCTGGAGAAAAACAAAAACTTTGCCATGGAATCTTGATTTTATTTTTTTCATTAAGCCACTGGACAAGACAGGAGTGCCTTATGCTAGAGATGTTTCATAATGTAATAAATATAGTATAAATATGAAAACTAAATGTTTTGAGTGGAGAAACTAATATAATACTGCTTCTGTGTCAACAGTTTGATCCCAAGGTCTGGCTACTTTCTGTGCGGATTTTCACATATTTTCATATATTCATTTTGGTGTGTGTGTGTATGTCCAGTTTCTTCCCAGCTCCCCAAAACATGCTCATATGTGAAGTAACTATGGTAAAATGGCCTCAAGATGTGAATAAATGTATTAATGTGTTTGTGTGCAAGGTGTATATTTCTACCTCATACCCAGTGTTTTCAAGACTTTGGATCCACTTCCATCCTGAACATAATAAATGAAGATAAATGAATAAACAAGTAACATCTGCAAGTGTAATAAAAAAAAAATATTAGAGATATAGTTTCTCTAAGACATCAGTGAGATATTGTTTTTTCCATCCAGTATTTGAAAGTATATAGATTTCAATCCTTTTTTACTCAAATATTGTTCTGTGCTTTAACTAACTTTTTTGTGTCTTCTCTGACCAGTAAACCAGATGAGACAATATAACCGAAAAGTATTTTAATACCAAATAACCAGGTTCCAGGTGAAGCAGTGGTAAAGTGTTTGCTCTGTAATCAGGATATTGAATGTTTGAAACCTGCTCATACTATGTCCTGGCCTTTCCCTCTGTGCTGACTCCTTTAATATCATAAAAATGCCATGCCTCTTTTGGATATTGTTTTATTTTAAAAGAAATGTGTGGCACATTGAGTAAGTCTCTTGAGATATCAAACTTGTTTGAAATGAGTGATTTAATGCTTTAGTCACTGTTGTCAAATATTTGTATTTATGTGCTTGATATTGTGAATTTTCACACAGAAAATATTTGAAATAAACCTTACAAGGCTCAGACACACTGTCGGGATTTACGACAGTGAAGCGCTTTCCGTGATCCAATTAATGGCCATAAAAAGCTACCTCTATTCTCTGACTAATCAATCAGTGAGATCTAAACATTTCTGCCTAGTTGGTTGGTAGTGCTGCTTTGGCATGATGATCGTTTATTGTTTTAATATATGCAAATCTTTAGCATGATGTTAATGCAAATTTGCAAAGCAGACTGGCAAAGGTAAAAATAGTGGTGTTTATATATATACATATTGATATCCTGTCTATTGATAGCCATATAGCCAGTAGGATTGTGTTTTGTTAGATAAATTAAATTTTGTAATAAAAGAACAGGACAATGTTTCCCCTAGGCTGTATTCATAATTGGGCTAAAATGGGCTTGCTGAGTCTTGCTTTAATTTCCACCTTTATGCTTCGGATGTGCTCTCAAAAGTAATACATCTCTATTTAAGACCTCTCAGAGATCAGAGTGCAATGCCCTGTAACAGCACATCAACTCAATGAGCCATACACATTCATCTGGATTGTGTCAAGGCATTGAGTGTTTAGGGAGAGACAGGCATTGGGCTCGGTGTTATCATATTCAAGCATAAAGGTTCCCTATTGACATGATGACACTTATGTATTCAACAACAGAACGTTCAGTCAGAGGTCACAATTCAAGCATCTTGAATACATACTATATTTGGATTTTGATGTTCCTGTATTAAAGTTCTTCCGTTTAAACTTTTAAGGCACTTTCATTAAAAATGTAGGACAAGCTTGTTCAACGAAAAGTGGTAAAGGTCTAGACAATTAAAATTCCTAAATCCTGGTTAAGCAGCTAAAACAAGTGAATAACAGAGACATTTAGCATTAATGCTCAAATTCAAGTTTTGTAGTGGTGCATCACATACCCACAACCGTTGATGTAGTATTGAATGTGATTCAGTATTGAATATGATTTGAAAATTGTATATTTGTGAAAAGTGTATACTTCTCTTTATATTTATTTTTAAAAATTGAGTTTTCTTAATCAATTTTCTTTAAATCATGTTGTTACTTCAACTAATCAGACCAGAGAGGGTAAATAAAACAAATAAACCTTTAATGGTCTGTGCAAAAGCTTTTTTTAATAAGCTGCTTTCATCATTTACATGAAAGCACATGTTTGGCTGAACAGAGGATCTGCTCCAGATCTTTACGTACTGCCAAAAAAGAAAAAACAACTCTGAATTGTAAATGTTTTTATACATCCTTTATTATTGAGGATAATTTGTGTTGTGGATCACACATGTTCACCAGTGTGTGAATCATATCAAGCATGAGCAGGAATTAAGTTTGTAATGTCAGTGTAAGACCTTGCCCATAAACCATGTTGTTTAAAAACCATGTTTAAAGTATGTTTAAAAATGTTTAACGCACATTTAGCTTTTATGAAACTCGTTAGTTACGTTAGAAAAAAGCGCAAACGAATAATGAGCCCATGCAAAGCCCACCGACAAAAGCAATGGGATCCGTTGGTTCAGAATTCTATTGGTCCAACAAAGATGAATTCAATAAAGATGTATTATGTAATTATTTAAATTTACTCATATTCATTTCTGCCTTTCACTCTCTGTCTCTACTCGCTCTCTTTCGGCTGCTAAAGCCAGCCAGCAGCTTTTTTAAAACTGCTCCACAGAGATCAGAGAGAAAATACAAAGGCTGCTCTGATTTTGCAAATTAATTTTATGAGCTTATTTGCGACACAAACAAATAATTGGACTCAAAGCCTTGTTATGTAATGTTTGGAAGAGAATAAAAACGGCCACGATGAGGATGCTGAGACTCTTGATACCAGTGAACCAGATAATTACTGTAAGATGATATGAGTGTAATTGCATGAAATGAGATTGCTGCCGTTGAGGATCAGCAGGGTGTCATCAATGCAGTCAATATGCTTTAAGATATTGTAAGCTCTCATGCTTTTTTCATGACAGGTTATCTTTTCATTTACTATTGGGATTACATGTAGTTGCATCTGTTTCTTGGAAACAGATGACGCTGTTAACTTGTCTTTCTTCTTGCCATTTTTAGACATACTTATCTCTTTTTTGTTGAGGGGCTAAATGAGGTTTTTCTTGCCTTCTACTTTCAGAAGTGTGAACTGCTGATCACCTGCTCCCTTTTGTAGCCTCTCTGAGGATGTACAGTACCAGCTGACCTTCTATCTGTGTTAAGTAGACTGGGGAAAGGGGGATTGTGTGCTCAAAAATATACTCTCTTACGCTCCTTCGCTCTGGTCTTACAAAGATTATGTACAGTAAGCGACCACAATATTAATATATATTATCTTAATAAAGGGTCTCAGAGTGAAGTGCATGGGCAGTTCTGTTCTCTTAATCACATCCATGACCAATCTGTACCTTTAAATGAAAAAGAAAATAAGAATTGTTAGGCACTTCTATAGGTACCATTAAGAATCAGATAGCATCAGTCAAATGATATGAATCACTCCTCCATATACATATATGGTAGCTACAGTAAAAGATAAACAAAGGAAAAAAATGGATACAAAAAGAAGAGGTTGTAATGATGGAACAGTATATAGGAGAGGGAGGAAATAGTTTTGGGATGAATTGTAAGGCTAATATACAGTACAGTAGGTTCCAGAAATGCACCAGCACTTGAAGTGTGTGTTATATTTTTTGTGGACAGTACAGTAGATTCAGTTAGATGCATGGCAAAAAAAAACACTTAGCTGCTTCAGCCAGGCTTCCCATTCATCTTATCTGACCTCCCTTCACAGAGGCAATGACGAAAACACAATGACTCACAGCCAGCAGCAGTTCCACCGCCACAGCACTAACCATCCTGAACATTCACCATGAAGGCACACAGAAAACAAATGGAGGTGCTATTGAGGCCACGGAGGGTGCTCTGTTTTCTAGCATGGTAGACGACAGTGAGCGCATCTATTTTTGGGCTGACAAAGTGAGCCATGTCTTACTGGCCGCTAATGCATGGTACTTCCTGAATCGCACACATTTACTCTGAAAGTGTAAAGAGTGCAGAGGCGCTCAGTCAGCTGCACTGTCATCAGTCATGGGGAATCATTCAAATTATCAACAAACCGAAGGTTGAACACCTGCGAGTGCATGTATTTAGGGTTGTGTATGTGTGTGCATGTGTTTGTTTATGAGAAAGCAATAGCGCTAGAAAAAAGATGATGATGGATATCGTTGAAAGATGGATATGAATATTATATATGTAACATCTGTGCAATGTAATGTGCTTCTCTAGCCTCATATTCTGGGTGTGTCAGCCTGTTGTTTGAGATGCTATAAAATGCAGCCATCCCTGTGGAATTCCACCTGCTGAAGCAGCCTGTTTGTCTGGCCAGACCCACTTATTCTGCAAACATGCGCTCTCAGCAGATTAACCCAGACACCTCTATAAATCTCTACCTCAGAGTCATAGCACTTTTTTTTTTTTTACAACTTGAGAGATTATATATAGAGACTAGATATTCTTTGCCTTGAACTTTACATTCTCACATTTTAAACCAATTACGTTCTGGAAAAAGGCTTCTTATTCTTAAGGCTTCATTCTTTCATTTAGTATTCAGTGATCACTTTTTCTTTTGGTCAGCGACACATATACACTGCACAAATACTTTGTCTCACAGTATAACACATATAGTCATTCACCCATAGAGGTTATTTTAAGTAGACATTTCGCTTACTGGCATTTTTTAGGGAGGTCAGAGCAAAATAGAAGAAACCCTCATAGACATGGGAAGAATGTCTATGATCATCATTCCAAAGACTGTGTAACCTGAAAGAAACATGTGAAGGTCCGTGTGACTGACATGTGTAGCTCACCACATAAAGATCAGTCGTCAACAGGAAACAATACCTTTGAAGGCCGGGCTTATTTGCCAGCAAGAGGAGAAGTGGGCGCTCGCAGGTAAAAATGCACATTATTATTTCTCGAGTGGAAGAAACTGTGTGAAAAGGAGCTGAGAGAAAAGGTCAGGAGAAACGTAGTTTGCTGCTAAATGGAAGGAACTAAATGTTACCATTTACAGGAAATGCCATAAATGCTGACACATGAGCTGTAGTTGTAGTTAATGAATTTACAATGACATTTCGAAATTAATGACAAAATTGTAATGTCAGTGTAAAACAAAATGAATGGCAAAACCAGCAGTGATGTATACCTTAATATACAAGACACTATGTTTAATGTATAAATATGAGCTCCACTAAGACCTTTTGTTTTGTAACAATTATTTTGTCTGTGAATTATTTTGTCTTGATAACTCCTCAGGAGCCTAGAACGGCAATTACATGCTACCTACAGGCACTGTTGTTTCGTTTTGTAGCTAGAGCAGCTGATAGGAAAAGGTCAGTCATGACCGTGGCCCTGTCAAGGACTCCTGCTGTTCAACACAGTTGACAGCATTCAGAGAAAAACAACAGTATCCCACTGTATCATTTATTTATTCTCAACAAAATCCCTGTCGTCCCATCACCATTGAACTTCCTAACCATTTTTAAATGACAGTGTCATATTTCCTTTAATTAAAAAGACCAGGCAGTTCACAATGCTGCACTTTTTCCAGTAAAGATGAATAGCAAACAGTTTCATTTCCTGCATCAATTCAATGAAAGGCTCTGTTTTTTTTAAAATTCTGCCCACAATATTATGCTTTTTATTTAATATCGCAATGTTTAAGCACTGTTTATTTTTAATGTGTTATGTATTTTTAATCTTCTCTTACAACCATATAAATTCACAGTAAAGATTATTAGGAACACTTTATTTATCACCATTTATATATTTTTTTAAGCATGCCAATTATATGGCAGCAACACATTACATAAAATCATGCTGATACTCTTTGTTAGTGAGAGAGAACAGAGGAGAATGAGGAAGAACCCTCAGGTTCTTTAGCTGATAGGAGTGGAACCAGTGTGGTCTTTCACTGTAGGGTTTGATGTATATTGCATGCTTTTCGATTCGCTATGGGCTTCTTGGCAGCTTAATCCAATCTGGCTGTTTTCCTTTGAGTTCTCTTATCAACAAGGCGTTTCTACTGACAGAACCGTCACTTAGTCAATGTTTTTTTTTTTGTTTGTTTTTTGTACCATCTACGGACTCTTGTGTGTGAAAATCACAGGAGATTGGCACTTTTTGAAATACTCAAACTTGCCCTCTGTTATTAACATTCATGACACAATCAAAGTAACAGATATCACACTTTTTCTTTATTCTAAAGTTTGCTGTGAACATTAACGGCAAGCTGTGAAAGGAAAACGAATGATACTTGTTCACACATATTCAGAATAACAATGTATGTCCAATCAGTAGTTCAGAGTAGTTCAGAATACGTTTAAATTATCTATGTAGACTGGCCGCTTTGTTTGGGGAATGATCACCGATGGATGATGACATGATTATCAGAGTCTCTTAAAGCTTTTGTGTAATCAGGGCCGAAGTGCTTCTCTAATCTTGAACAGAGCGCTCTCATTCCAAAACAGGCTTGAAGACAATTTTTTTACCAAAAAGCTTTCCATGATGAACTCTTCATGTAAAGTGATTAGCTTCTACAGTCTGACTATAAAAGTGCTCCCCTTCTTACAAAAAAAGCACAGTTCAGGCCACTGCTATACTTTGCTCATCTGAAAATATATTCCCTTCTTTCCAGTCTCCCTGAAAACTGATTGCCATCAAGCACTTTGTGTCTTTTTCAGTTGCTTAGAACAATGCCGCTCTGATGAAAAGAACACATCAAGCTGCGCACATCTGTCATTTAGGGCATGATGGAGTGGATGGGCTGACTCTGATGTGCACGAAATAGAGATAAAGTGAAGAGCCGAGAGTGGGGAAACGTCCGACTCAGTTTCATCACTTAGAACAAGCACAGTTCCTAAGATTAGAAAGCTGCTTTGTAACTCCATACGTTCAAGTCGATATGTGGAAGGCAGCCAATATGCTTTCTAAATCCGTTCACGCAGCAGACATAGAAGGGATGCCACACTCTGCACTGTGGAGAGTCCAGGGTACATACTAATATCATATTACCTAGATACCCCTGCTACCCAATCCTCTGGAGAATTATGATCAATGCTGTACATGCTAAACCAGACCTTTTCACAGTTTTCTGGTTCGTAAAGAGCAAACATTCACTCTGCTATTTTTATCCCTAGCAATGAATATGTACATAATAGTGTTCAAGCTTTCATCATTTCCAGGAAAGATAATATTGTGAGGATGATGAAATATTTGAGAGAGATTTTATGTCAGGTGAGATTTTAATGGATCACTGTAATTGTGCTATGCATATGAATGAAACTGAGAAATGAATCATGGCCATAAATGGGTATTCCATCACGTTCCGATAAAATATTCCAACTGGGTGATTTCAATGTGTGCCGACATGTGGTCCATGAAAACAGAGATGATAAAGCCCAATACAGTATCTGGCCTTGCACAGCTGCCCATATGATAGAGCTCTACTGTCCTAATCTGCTCTCCAGATGCCAGGCTTAGAGCGGACATATCAGGACATCACTGTCCCTGCTTAAGCCGGCATCCACGGCCAAGAGCCAAGCTGGAAAGAATTCAACTGCTTAAGGTTTGTATTACAAGCAAAACATGACAAACAGGGATTCATTTAATGTAATACAGCACATATGTACATCAGATGGGATTTCCGTGTGTTTAAGTCAAATGGTAGCTCAGTGGTTATGGTGTTGGACTACTGTTCATAATGTGGTGAGTTCGAATCCCAGGGCCCCAAGCTGCTACTCCTGGGCACTTGAGCAAAGCCCTCATTTCTCAGATGCTCGGCTGTATAAATGAGGTTAATGTAAGTTGGTCTGGATAAGAGCATCTGCCAAATGTCGTTAATGTCAAAATGATCCAATAGCATTACATGAAATGGCCAGCTGCAGTGTGAACCCTGTAGCTGTTTTCATGTCAGGCTTCTAATTTCTTCATCTACTATCTCAGTTTAAAGCTCTCCATGAAATGTGGCCTCTGATTTTGCTTATTACAAACATTTGAATATGAGTCACAGATAAGAGAGCTTCTGTGGTTCAACATCAGGAAAGCAGATGGATCTTTGCATTTCTGCATATCGAATGTCAATAGGTTCACAACATTTAAGTAAGAATGGATTTCCTCATGCAATATTTTCTTTAGGAAAGAAAAAAACATTTCCCAAGGAGGTACAGCAGTAGATGTTAATAAGAACATCCTACCATTGACATTAATGGCAGTGTTAGTCATTATTGTTCATGATAGAGTTTTATTCTAATCCCCTGGTTTTGGGAGACTCAGGACACCCATTTGTCCATAAATCAACCCTAGAGGGCTGTAATTTTCTTTTTTAAATTATATTACAATAGTAGAAATCACAAAATTCTTATAGTTTAAATTCTTATAGTTCATAGCCTGTTTGATTAGCTTGTTTGGTCAATAGAATTAAACTGGTTTAATCCAAAAATCTAATTAAAAACCAGCAGAACTAAAATAAATAAACTATGAAAATCTAATGACAGTGTGTTCTAATAAATAACACACATATTATTACCCACAGTTAAATATGAGCTTAATATTTGAATAGTTAATATTGTGGGAATTGATTATGTTCATAAAGCGCATCTCTACTGATGAGGTTCATGGAATTTATTGATAGTTAAAGGCGTCCCTGGTTGCAAAAAGTTTAACAGGCCTTGTTTGACACTATTCTCATATTAACCATAAAAATAATTGCTTTGGACAGGAAGAACAATGAAATCTATCAGTAAAACCCAATCCAAAAAGAGAGATGAATCAATACAACCTAATCTGCTGCATCTTTGAGATATTGAGCCATTAGGATGAATGTAAAAGACTTGGAACTGAAAGTACTAATGTATCTCTTCCCTAGATCTAAGATTCTCTTGACAACTGACAAATGATCCCCCATTAACTGCCAGCTACATTTGTGTGTAAATTACTAAATTACATCAGTGCTTATACCACTATCATTAATGTTTACTATGTAGATAACAAATCTGTGAATTTATATATGGTATCCATAAAGTGCTGCAGGAATGAGTTGTAAAAATTCTTATTTTTGTACTTCTGGTTCCATCGTCCTGAAGTCATCGCTTTTTTAATGTTTTTTTTTTTTTTTTTTGTTAAATGTCTGATATAATGTATGTGGCTAACACATGCTCAAAATATTTTAGATTTTGTTTGTGTTTTATGAAGATGGTATGTTGGATTCACAATTTACAAATGTTGTGTTCATTTGTTAAGATTATTTTGATGTACAAACGTGTAAGAATCATTAACTTTTGCTGGTCACAGAGCTTATTTTCATAATAAGCAGTAATACAAAATGTAATGGAAAAATCTTATTGACTGTTTGTCAAGTGAACCCGGGACATGCTAACTTCTGGGTCGACCTACAAAATAGCACTTTATACAGCAGATACAGGTTGTTAAGTGTATAAAGCTGTCTTTCCTTTGTCAAAAGTGTCTTGTGATATATAATAGATATGCATGAAAATGCTTATTAGAAGTTCCTCTTGAGTTTGTCATACCTGGCCAGTATTAAATCCAAATTATTTTTCTGTCAGACTCGTTTCGTAGAGAGAGTTATATAAAAATATGGCCTTCAATTTCTCCTGACATAAAGCCTTCCTCTGAGGTGTCTGCACTTAATGAAAAGACAGTGATTAGTGTTCCTTCTGCTGGAACATTACCTCTTTTAATGTCAATGTTCATTTTCATGTCATTCTGTCCGAGTGCATTTCCTGTTTTTATTATTTTTGGAATGACTCACATCAACATCTACACACATATTGCTTTTAAAAAGGTCTACAGTTGGAGCCTTTTCCGAATATTTGGATATACATTCAGTCTTGTGGTTTTGTTAATGTAGGCTGTCCTGTCTGGCTTATAAATGGGTTTTACTGCACACAGGACAGAGATATGTATCAAAATGCTGTGAAATTAAAGTAAAGTAAAGTGTATTCCATGTATGTGTGCATGGTGTGAATATAGCTTTATAGCCATGGTGCATTTAAGCCTCTGTGTTGCTCAGTTGCCCAATCATTAAAAAAACATGTGTGTTTCTGAATAGAATATCACAAGAATATGCTCATTTTTTTGCTATAGATTGAAGATCAAATGATGATTATGAGAAGATAGATCGGAATATCCACTTTCAGTTTACTAATATTTTCATGTAGATGTGTTAAACAATTTGGAACATGACACCTTTTGTTTGAGCCTACCAATTTTTCAAGTGATCAGAAATATTGGAACAAAATTTCTTAACTCAAATTAATCTCAATCAAGATTATAAAAAGACCAAAGTATGGAGAAATAATGGATCTACACATTAGCTCTTCTGTCAAGCATGGTGGAGGTTTTGTCATGGCTTGGGCTTGCATAGCTGCTTCTGTCTCAGGTTCACAAATCTTTATTGATGATGGAAAAGATGATGGTAACAGTAGAAGGAATTCCTATGTTTATAGAAACCTTTTGTCTGTCAGTTTACAGACAAATGCACAGAAATGCATCCAGTCTAATTGAGAAAAATGTCTATGTATGATTATATAGTTTTTTATAGGTTATATAAAAGATTTACATTTTAATATTATGTACAGTACGTTCCCCTTTTGACAGACTCAAGCCTCCTCCTCCTGGCACAGTTTGTACCAGTATTGAACAATTTTCAGTCTTGAGATGGGATGGATTGTGCAGCTCAATTATTCTCTTCAAAACACCCCGAAGATATTTTATTGGATTCAAATCAGGCATCATAATTAACTGGGTCATAGTTTTCCAATTTTACTCCTTTAGAACCTCATGCAAGAATCTGACACTGTGTATTCGATCATTATTATGCTGAAATATTCCTCTTCTTCCAAGCTTCTGGAAACTGGGAATCATTTTGTCAGCTAGTATTTTTTTACTCTATTCACAGCCATGAATGGTGCCATCTTTAAATGTCTTCTCTCCAACATCTTTAGCACTCATGCAGTCCTATATCATCACACTCCCTTCTCCATGTTTCACTGTGCATTTACCGTGGTAGTCCTGGCCAGGTTCACTCCAAACATGATGGGCTGCACCTGAGTCAAACAAATTCATCTCGGTCTCATCTGGCCAATGAATGTACTCCCAGTATACATCCAGTTTCTTTTCATGTACTTTAGCAAAGTGTAATCTTGTAGTTTTGTGCTGAAGAGCAAGCAAGGGTTATTTTCTTGGATGCCATCCATAGCAGTTGATGTTATGCAGCTGTCACATATATAATGTTCTCTACATTCTCTTAATGAGCACGCAGCACACATTCATGCATAACTCACATGGCGAACGCCATTTTATTCTTTTTTCCTCCCCTCGCGCTCTCGCACCTCATAGGTAATGAAGTCCCTACCATTACATCTCAGACACTCCGACTTCCATTGATAACCTCTGCCCTGTATCTGAAACACATGTTTGTATGTTTTCCAGAGCTACATTGTACAAATAGTGCACTCTCTGTGGTGTCAATATTAGGAGGACAGCCACTATTTCTCTTTGTATACTTTCTGTTTACTGAAAGTCAACAGTTGTTTCAGCTAATTTTTAGTTTTTCATAGTTCTTCTTGTACCCTTTTCCAACTTTGTGAAGGTTTACAATCAGTTTTCAGTTCCCCAGGTAATTCTTTCCCATGTGAAGTCATGATGCAGATATACAGAAAGACACAGGTTCAAAACTGAGAAAGTTCTAATCCTCACAGTTTATTTTATAACCGTGTGCAGGCAATTAGGCTAATAGGAACTCACAAGTGCACTCAATTTTGTTTCAGTAATCACATATGTATTCACTTTCGTTGCTTTGAGATTTGACTTTAGGGCCTGTATTTTCAATATAGTCTTTGTAAAGTACTTGTTTGTGATTGCTCCTAAGAGGAAGTAATCTATTTGTCAACATAAAAATAATCGTGATACAATTGTGAATCCTTTGACAATAACGTGATATTGCACAGGGGTGTACTCACTTCTGTTAAAAATTGTATATTACTAGATATGCTTAAGCATATACTGTATACTTGTCCCCTTGAATTGCATAAAAATTTTTCTTGAATAATTGTGTCCAGCAATAAAGTACCATATGCACCACATTTTGTTAAATTCATTCGGAGACACAGCATGCAAATCAATCTTTCAAACGGCATTAGCTGCACAATTACACATAACTATGAGGTGTGTCATTTCAGCATATGGCAGTATTATGCCGTGATGTGTAATTTATCACGTCTCACTGATGAGAAAAATACTATACAGACTTCCAGTTGGTAATTGGGAAGTGTGCACTGGCATTCTCTGTTTGAGCTGATGAGGTTTAAAGTGGATACATAGGCACATAAATCTTACACAAATCTTCTCTGATGTTATTGTAATTCACAAGCTTGGCATAAATTTTAAAACGTGAAAAAATGAAAAATGAAAACTCAATTTGATTCAGTCACAGACAACTAAAATAAGGCTACATCAGGTACAGCATTATTATCAGAGAAGTCTTGGATAAAGTCAAAAAATGAATGTTATGCCATCCTAAGGAATGTATGGTACAGTAGCTTAAAGAAAGGGCTTCTCAAAGCAAGGGCTTCAGAAAGGCTTGTATTCAAATTTTGTAGGGTTGTTGCCACGTGCCATGGCCTGCTATGCAAATATTTTAGGCTAAGCTTTTCTGACACAGATTTGGTCTGTTCATTAAGCTATAAGGACATTTTTGTCGAGAATTGCTTTGAAATGAAGCAAAAATATAACCAATCAGGAAAAACCTGTGAAAGTAACCCCTGTGAACTGGACTTTCTTCATTTCCTTTTCAGCCATACGGCTATGTTTCTTTGAGCACCATAGATCTAGGTCACCAATCGAGGCAATGTCCTGGGAATTGCCTTTGCTGAGGTAATCAGGGTATATCTAGTGCAGTAAAGTGATACCAGCAGCAGACTCATTGTGTCTCCCCTGCTTTCTGCAATATTCCTGAAAGAGAAATGGGCACTTTGCTCTTTCATTAAAGGATAAGGCTAGTTATCTTAGATGACAAAGCGTTCAGAGTCAGAATATAAGTCAATATTAATGGAACTTATGGCTTTTTGTTCTGATGAGCATCAATGTGGTGCTAACCAAGATTTTAACCACGCCGTCTTCTCATTTTCACCTGAAGTGCATCCACATGAACATAAAATTATGGTCCACAAAGAGGAGTAGCTGTTGTGTCTAAACAAGGGGTTTCACAGCATAATACTTATTAGGTTGGAAAATAATAACTACATTATACTGGAAAAACTTTATTAAAATCTGTCCATTTTTGTTTTACAAATTGAATGAATTAACAAAGTTTTTTATCATGTAATTTAAAATAATCAACTTCACACTCTGACCTGAACTCAGGATCAAACCCAGGACCCAGAAGCGCTGAGGCTGTAACATAATAGGACATCTAACATGCCATGCATGATTCGATCAAGTTCATTTAATTGTGGTCATTTCTTTCTACTTCATTTTTTTCCTGTCACTGGTGGCATCCTCATGAAATTTTCATGAAATTCAGTAACATTAATGCTCCATTAACTGATCAAGCTTGCTTTACATAATTAAGGTAGTAGATTAGATAGTGGTATACATTCATTTAAATATAAACAATGAAATCATGTTTTAATAAGAAACTATAAAATTAGAATAAATAAACTAACCCTACTGTTTTCTCTTAAATCTGACAACCACATTTTCTATTTTTTTCAATGTAGACTGCTATATACAAACAATTGTGTATAGCAGTTGTTAAGGAGCATATCTTGTTAAGGAGAATAATAATTACAAAAAAAGATATACAGAAAATATAACATTGCATTATTATTATTATGTAAAGGAGATATTTTTTTAAGTTTGAGTTAATATTGTTCAAATAATACTTGTGTATATAATAACAGATATATGAAATAATGTAAACTTAAGCACTGTGAGAAAAAGAGATTTGTGTGTGTGTGTGTGTGTGTGTGTGTGTGTGTGTGTGTGTGTGTGTGTGTGTGTGTGTGTGTGTTTAAAAAGTCTCTAAAACTTAAAGTTAAGCTTGTGATTGTACTCTGCCTTGCAGCAGAATTGACCTAGATGTCCTCACTGGACAAAGAAGCAAGCGTTTATGTTTGTATAAAAAGTTCTATGACTCTATTTGTTGAATACATCTTCTTGAATCTCTCACACAATGTGGGTGTAGGATTATCTTTATTTCACCTTCAGAAGGAAATGTTCATACAGCGAGTTTATTTATTTGGACAAAATAAACTGAGTTTATTTGGACTATGATGTCAGATAATATATTTGTCCACAGTTGTGGGTGTATTCAAGTAAAAAGGATATTTTATATATGTATTTGACCACTGAAAAAGGAATAAATAGAAAAAGATCAAACAAAACCCTTAAAAACAAACAGCTTAACATGAATGTTCGTAGTGAAAGGTAAATATTTTTCATGAAACATGGAAAATGCAGGTTTACTATAATTACCTGTAAATTTCAATAGCTGCTCTGTGTTTTGAGGGGGAAAAAAAGAAAAGCTTTTGTTATCCTACAGTACCTCTGTCCGGTTCTTGTCCAGCATAATATAATGATTAAATGCAGACTTGTTTCATTTTGAGGATGTTGAGTAGGTGTTTTCAGACACCTATCAGGCAGTTGTATTTTATAGTTGTATTTTTTATTTTATATTGAATTAAATGCTCAGTGCATATAGATTAAAAAGTGGGACATCTGAACACATTCAGCTCCATCTCCGTCCTTAGAGCTCATTCAAGCCAATAAGACCTGCCTGTATATAGAGTAAAAGATTCCATACAAACCAGTACATTATAACAATGAGCTACTTCATAACAAACATTTACTGTTTTACTTATTCATACTTGCCATTTCCTCATGAGGGATCTCTCTACCATGATCTTTATCCATTATTTAATCTCAGGTGATGCCCATTAGATGAGCTTTTGGCAGGATATGGGATTAAATCACATTAAACATTTAGTAATTAGAGTTTTTATCTAATGGAGTAAAAAATGGTATATATCAATTAAAGCTTTATGTAACCAACTGGTCCATTAATAGCCAATGATTATTTGACTTGAGGCTTAAATCTTCTGTTTGCTTATTTATAAAATCATGTGATTCTATACATAGTTTGAAGGATGTTGATGGGGAAAATCAGTATTTTTAACTACAGAGTGTTTCTCTTTTGTTGCTATACACTGCTTCTTAATTTCAGGCTTGGAGAGCATGGCAGAGATATATGCAGGTTAAAACAAATAATGGTCTTCACTAAAAATGTTCGAAGGCAAACAATACAAACCAGACGCTATATATACTAAGGTTAATGCAAAGGGAAAACGTCATACACCATATGGGACCCATAGAACCCAAATACCCATAATATTAGACAGATCAAACTAAGGGGTATTTATGGGGTTAAGGTGTGATTAGGTGAAATGATGATGAGTGATAGCTTACAAGGGATTCTGGGAGATTCCTGGAGGATATGATATCCTTGTTCTGCAAGTGGCCACTTATGTCACATAGGTAATGCACACTTGTATCATGAAGGAAGGTCAACAAATACATGATCATAATCATTATTAGAAGTCTTCGCTGATTCCAGGACGTGCTACGAATTTTCATTACACACTTCAAGTCCTGGACTATTAGAGCATATTACACTACAGTGTTATTGACTTCTCAAATCTAATTAACCGTGTGGTGTTGATTAATATCTTTAACAGCAGCTTTGTCAGTAGTGCTGAAAGGTTTTTATTATGGTTGTAATAGGTTGCGGTTTCCACAGTAACAACTCAGAGTAAAGGACTTGCCTGGTGGATAATCTACATGATCTAAGTCTAATATTAGTAAGGAATTAAATACATGCTGAAAACACATACTAATGGTATGGTGAAATTTTAAAGTAAACGTTTAACATCAATCTTGTATGTCAGTCTTCATGACAGTGGACTTTCCAGTTTGTAACATATGTGGTGTGCTTGTTGCCTTATTAACAGGAGAGAGAAAAATCTAGAGACTGGTAAGGGAATGACTGTTTATAGTAGATATATGTAGCAACTAACTTGTCTTGTGCAAGTTCTACATTAATTCTAAATATAGACAGTAAAAAAGCATGCTATACTATTCAATCAATTTTGTAATAAATGTAATATACTGTATTTTAATAATTGTTAAATCACAAGAAAAATAATTCACTTAAAGATGGCATCAAACTACTATGGATTATTTTCCTTTAAGAATACTTCCAGTCATCTTTTATTCCATACTGTACTTATTCAGGAACTACAGTTAAACAGTTTGTGTAACTGCCAGTGTATGGTTATGTGAGATATGCTGAGATACTGTAGTTAGATGTCCTATGTACTTAAACATTGTCTACAAAGTTAGTGTGAGGTTTACCTTCTTGCATGAAAGTAGAATTTTTAACATTTAGCTTTTGTAGAGAAGCAATCAAATGTGCATTCATCATAAACATAAGTGGTGTCCAAAAATGAATACTTAGGGAGTCTATAATCTTCCTGTAGTCCTGGTTTCCAACAGAGTTTATTTCAAAATATAACATAACACAGCTGATTCAGCTAATTATGGTCTTCTGGGGAAAAAAATGAGCTGAATCAGTTGTGTTAGATTAGGTTTGGAAGTAAACTTTCCATAAAAGCTCAGCAGTAAGCTGCATCATACCTATACAGATTTCACAGCTTCGACACAGGTGTGATGTTCTACAGCATCTCTGTAAACTTCATCATTCACAAGTGAGGTAAACACAGGTCTCAGTGGACATAATGGTTAAGGAGGAACAGAACTTGAAAATGAACAATGTGTTGTGATGTTCATCACAAGAGTAAAGCCTTATCTTAAGTTAATGACTCAATTAAAAATTATTAAAAATAAATTAATACTCAACTGCTTAATAAATGGATCAGTTTATAACAGATTACTGCAGCACATTTATCTTGTCCTGGCCAATCCCTTTACTGGGCCATTACTGAATGGTTTTACTGGACCTTTGTGCACGTCCACTATCTTGTCTGTGTGAAGTTGTGTGAGGTCTTGTGTGATGTATACATAAGCAATATGTGGTAACTAAAGTTTGCAAGCTTGCAGATTGTCACGTACATATCTCATGATAATTTGCAGGTAGGACCTAAAAGGCCCTTCCCCTACCGAGATATGCAAAGATTAATGCAGGGCTCCCTGGGGTGTGCTTTATTTTTATTCAACACACCTGCACAGCATTTTGCCATCTAGCTGGTTACTAAATTAACCCTGTAGATGGTTGAAACCCTGCTGTTCTTTGTTGTAAATTAGAGGAAATCCCTGGAACACTGAACCGGTGAACATCAATGAAACCACCTTGAGAGTACTATTCATGTACGGAATGTGATTGTTAAACAAACTTTAACAACAAGAAAACGGTTTAATTACTTTACCTGTTCATTTGCATTTATTCAAGGTTTGATTTTCAGCACATATAAAAATAGACTTTTGCTGTAAAGAAACTGATGGTGGATCACAGCTCTATCTCTAACAGAACAATGTTAGTTTATGGTTATATTTGAGAATATTCATCTATTTAGTTTCTACCTAATACAACATATTTTAAATAAATACTGTGTAAATAAAAAGGTACAGCATAGCTCAGAGAGATAAAGTAGCTTTGATTTTTTACTAGGTCAGGGTAGAAAAAGTAATGGCCAATGAAAGAGATAATGCCTCTCGTATTTTTAGTTTGAGTTTTTGTCGTGTTTTCCGTCAGTTATGTGTTTTCCGTCAATCATGTGTTTTCCGTCAATTAAACATTTATCATCAGTTATGTATTATTTTGTACAATGACAGATGTGACAGCTCAGTGATCAGGAGTAATAGGTCAGTACATCATAAGCTTGGGATCCATGTAAAGTATGGGTTACTGTATATATTATTAACCTGTTTGCTTGGGTTGTTTTGCTGCATCTTTTAAGTTGCTTAATATCTGTACATCATTTTCATTGCTATCACAATGCAGTAAATTATTTTAAAAGCAACACTGGAATTTATTTATTTTACATTTTAAATCTTGTTGGCAGCAGTATTTTATAACCCCTTTTGTTATCCAGACGCTTATGTTCATAAAACTCCAAGCAACATTAAGGTCAGGCCAGGGCCTGCTTGTTTCAACAAAACTGATCCAATTAAATATTGAACAAATGTTATCACAGACTTTGCAAAATCAAGTCATTTCATTTCAGAAATGAAATTGTGCATGCTATTAATTCTCACCTCAAGCTAGAATTGAAAAAAAAACATGTTTTGTACAGCAATGTTCCTATCCAATTAATTAGTGGTTAGTGGTTAGCACGTTCGCCTCACACCTCCAGGGTCGGGGTTCGATTCCCGCCTCCACCTTGTGTGTGTGGAGTTTGCATGTTCTCCCCGTGCCTCTGTGGTTTCCTCCGGGTACTCCGGTTTCCTCCTCTGGTCCAAAGACATGCATGGCAGGTTGATTGGCATCTCTGGAAAATTGTCCGTAGTGTGTGATTGCGTGAGTGAATGAGTGTGTGTGTGTGTGTGCCCTGCGATGGGTTGGCACTCCCTCCAGGGTGTATCCTGCCTTGATGCCCGATGAAGCCTGAGATAGGCACAGGCTCCCCGTGACCCGAGGTAGTTCGGATAAGCGGTAGAAGATGAATGAATGAATGAATGAAAAGAAGCCCTGATATGATATTCCAGCTTATGGCCGAGACAGAGCCAATGTAACTATGAAGAAAACAATTCAAGGAAAAAAACTGTAGGATGAGTAAGCATTGTTTTCTCATCTCCACACATACATAGTAATCATGCCTGCATGAAAATCATGCCTGCATTTAAATTTACTATTTAAAAACAAGAAAGTGAACTTCATCCTTAAGGGTTCCATGAGCATTGATCTGTGGTACACTGAAACTGTCTCATGAATTATTAATTAACAGATTTTTCCATCTTGTGTTTTAGTCGTTCATAGTCCAGAACCCTCCATGAACCCTTCATGAATTCCACTCTTTGTTATATGACAGAGAGAGAAATGGCCCTTTATTAATCCCCCATAGGGGAAATTCAAGTAATTCAAGATCTCCTACCTCAAAGCACACATGTAGATATGAATGAGTAACATGTTTTCACCGTTTTGCTTGAAGTACCAAAGAATCAATTTCAGATCATTCTAACCTTGCTGTTCACACTTCCGATTGTGTTTGTTAGCTGTGTGCAAATTGAGAATTGAGCAATGCTTTCTCTGATCAGGGGATTCAGAGACTTTGGGCTAGAGATGAAAAAGGCCAGTCAAAGCCTTGTGAGACCTTTTAACTGGGCGTCACTGCCACGTCCTTATGAGCAACTTCGAAGACCATACTCTAGGATGCACTGGCAATTCCTTTAGCCTCTCTAAGAGTAAGCTCCTGCTCAGTTCTCTTGAGATGTAATTTGTTACCCGAGAGGACCTGGTGTGTGTAGGTACACGTGCTTCTCCTCTTTCCAGTGGTGTATGTTTCCACAGAAACAGTAGTGACGCAGACTTCAAAGATTCCAGTAGCCTCTAAAAACCCATCAGATCGAATCAAGATATTGATTAATTGCTGCTCTTAGGGCTTTGTAAAGATAGTTAAGCTGAAATAATGAAGCTAATGGGCCTTACTGGTAAAGCATAAGGGGATCAGAGTTTGCTGGTCATATACAAGGACCAAAACTGCTTTTCAATGAGTTCTAAACACACAGAAACCAGTTATCCTTGAGAGGAGGACATTCCACACAGCAACATCCACCAAGTCATTATATACTGAATCAACAGTCAGCAAAAAAATTCAGGACATGATAGCACTGTGCATCAATAAACACTACATTTCGTTTCATTATTGTGGAAAACCACAATATTCAGAAAAAGAGTTGTACTCCAATATTAAAGTTAGTGTCTATTCTGTATTATTAATAGGTTTTAGAAATGATAAGAATCTGGCCACTGCTGCACTGAACTGTATTCATGCTGAGACATGAGCCAATAATTATATTATATAATGGATAGGCCCTACACCACAACTTGTTTATCATATTTTGTTGTAAATCAGTTTGCCTTGCTGTAATTATATCTCCATGTAATTATTCCATTAAATGCAATTCATTATTTTTGTTTCACTTTGTTTTGATAAGCCGGTAAATTTAATAACTACAATTTTGGAAAAATGTAATAAGAGAAAAAGAGAAAAACTCTCTACTATCCACAGAAGAAACACCTTCCTCAATGACGTATGTGTTGAATTACGTTTTATGTGACAAACATTCATTTGGAGTAGTGTTGCCATTTTACAGGTCCATGGTTCTGGTTTGACCCTGTGCTTGGGTTACTGTCTCTGTGTAATTTCTGTACATGTTTTCCACGTCTGCATTGGGATTTCTCCAGTTTCTTTCCATATCTAGGTGACTTGACTTGTCTAATTCACCCTCAGTTCCAAATATGTCATAGCAGTACATCACCACTATAATTAATGTACACCGGCAGTATACATGCTATGATCAAAGTGCAAGCTATGGCTTTGAATAACATATAACACAAGCAAAACAAACTAATTGTAATATTTTTCTAGCCCCCTTTTTGCTTGTAAATTCATTAACACAGTTATATTTTGTAAATCAGCAAGTAGAGAATTTCTCATGTAGTTCTCATACAGTACATGCAAAAAGAAATGTTTTTTTGCACCAGAGCCTAAAGGTTTTTTAAAAGCTAGTTTAAATGTCCTGTGTACTAAAAACATACTTATAGACTTTTTATTTTGCTAAATAAAATATATTGTGTAAATACTTTACTGTACCTTATCTTAATGTAAATACTTTTTCTAAAAAAGTAAACTAAATAAAGATCATTGCTGCTTCTGATAATAATAATTATAATGATAATAGTAATCATCATCATCATCATCATTATTAGACAAGTTTATTTTTCTTGAACCTCTTAAATATAGAACTATTTGTCTTCATGTAAAAATGTTCGCTTTAGTAACTGAGACATCACTGTTGTAAAGGAGAGCGAGTAAGGTCAATTTAAGGTTAGTGCATTGTGAATTCAATCTTTCTGCCACATTTGGCATTGCTCTTCCCTGGCAGGTTAAACACAGGTGCTAAAGATAAAGGATAAAGGATAAACTCTTTTTATCACTTTCAGCTATATTTAACTTTACATAATCAGAGCACAGGGGGACAGATACCAATGTTTATGCAATCAGGAGATGATTCCTTGTGCTTAGAAATGCCATCCTGAGGTCTGCAGATGCATGTGGGAAATATATGTATTTCTATGCACATCCATTTCACCTTTTTGTTCATCAAATATGTCAAGTGTGTGCAAGGAGGTTTGTAGCACTGCAAACATGACCACACATACAAACAACTTGACTTTGATCACTTTCTCTGGATGTACAAGCTGTACTAATTAGTGTTAGGCTCAGAGTCATTATTAATTAGATCAGTCGCCTGAAGTGCTTATAGCAAATTGATGAAAAATGACAATGACACAGTGTCTAATGCCATTCATGGCCATTGCGGTATATGCCACACTAAGGATCATCTGTTTTGTTTTTTCCATTCTTTACTATCTTCTTTTTCATTTTCACGAAAAAAAAGTCACATTTTACATTTGCAGTTATTGCATTTGACTGACACCTTATTTCAGATTGACACACAGATATGCTTAGAACTTACAACCAATAACTCGTCTTCATACTGTTTCCCTACGTCAAGGAATAAAAGTATAATCAGTCTAAAAAAGCAGGGTTGAGGGTTAGTACAAATGGTAATTTATGTACATATTTCATGAAGAGGTAGGACTTTAGTCTTCATTTGAAGACAGAAAGTGAAAGAAAGCCAGGCTAAATTGATTTCATAAGTGACAAGACATGTATGTCTTTTTGGGACACTGACACATGGAGGGTCCATTCAAGCACTGCTAGGGGATCTGAGGAAGTGTATCAAAGAACAGGGTGTGATTCATGATAGGTTGGCACTAGTCTGTTTTTAGCTTTATAGTCAAGCATCACTGTTTTAAATCTGGCAGTGAAGTGGCAGTGAAGGTTAGAAATTTGGGCAGGCTGCAGTTGCGTAGATGCATTATGGATCAACTGCTGAAGGTTGCATGGTATGCAAAGGCAGACCTGCAAGGATTGAGATGCAGTCCTGTCTCGAAACTACTAGAGATTGAACATGTACCTAAGTAGTCTCTGTGAATATGAGTGGACAGAGTCTCATAATTATGTAAAGGAAAACTCAGTATGAGTGCTTAGTGACATGAAACAAGAAGAGATGGTGGTATGCAGTAACAGATGGTGAGATTTGAAATGTCCAGGGAGATCACACGATCTTGACATGAGGACGCATCACCAGGGATGTTAGAGATGTTTTTTTTTTGGGAGGAAGTTTCAGCTGATATGGTTCCCAGAATATGGTTCTACATAGTTATATCTGGGAACCATGTAGAAGCATGATTGACTGTGGGAGGAAAACTTATGTGAGGATTTGAACTCACTTAGAGACCAGCAATAGAGGGAGAACAAAAAAGGTCTACGTATTGAGCTCTGTTGTACACCAGTGAAGAGTTGGTATGGATCAGATCGAAATATCCCCTCTTTGTCATCTTTGAGCAGTTTTTGAGCAGATATTAGTGACTGTCCTTTGCATGTTTAAGCTCTCCAGTGGGTTAAAGGAGAGGTTCATTCGTCTGACCACCAGTTTGTTAAGCCTGAGTCAGTTGGACTTTTGCGATATGATGTTTCCTCTCTTCTAGGTTATATGTAATAAAAGTGTCTTCAGAAAATCTTTCTTCATATAGTCTGATTTGTATTTAAATATGCAAGAGATCACAAATCATTGAATAAGAAAATTAGTAAATGAGATCATCTGGTCATCCATCACCAACTATTTAAGCAACTACTTTTCCATGAAAAGAGTAAACTCACTGCATGAGAAGGTTTATGTTATGTGAGCATTTGTAAAAGTGGGTACTTTTATTTTAAGCACTTCATTTCAGGTCACTGTAATGCATACCTGCAAGTGACATCGCTTTATTAAAATGGTGACAAAAACAATATAGCAGACAGTAGACAATTCTTCCATGATGCAATGTAGTCTGTTAACAGTAAGGTTTGGTTGCTGAGGAACACAACAGTCATGGATTAAAGTATTGTATAGGCAGAGCAATGGCTTTATTGGTTTAAGGTCTGTCATACAGTATTAATACAGAATTCAAATTATTGTGAAGCACTCATAGGTATGTGTATGTTGGGGATCTAACAATAGCTCAGTCAATCAGAGTTTACAACCAGAAGTATCCTTTTTAATAAATTAGGACTGTATTTGTGCTTCCCTGAGGTTTACACAGTGTCCTTAATTTTAGAAGTTCTGGCAGTCATTGTGTATTCCAGGCTGAGTACAGCATTTTTGACAGTTGGATAATATTAGTCTCAGGGCTTGTATTGTGCATGTTCATGCCAGGAAAAAACAGCTCAGCAACTTTTCATGATAGATTGAAAGCTGTTAAATTAAACTGCATGCCATATTTTCTAGATTATAGGATGAAGCGACTGAGTTGAACATGTCTCTCAACCCTTTCCAATCTTACTGTGTTTCTGCAGGCTTGTTTAAAAGTATTAAGTGGAATGGGAGACACTTTGTAAAACAGTTACTTTGAACACTCTAAAACACAGTACTTGCATCATGAATTGCTATATGAATTGCTCGTTCATGTACACACATCCACAGAGGAAGCCTTAAAAGGGGATTACATGAGAGAAATTGCTCTGTGTGGAGCTTTTCACAAACAACTAACAGCTTGGGATCGTGATTCATTCCTCCATGTGGAAGGGTTAAGGCGGACGACAAATTCTTGGATGAACTATTGCACAGTGCTGTGCAAGGACATGTCCTAACATCCGTCTCTGTAGGCTTCATTAAGAGCTCCCTATTCCTTTCAAGATAGGCCATAGCTCATTTCTCTTTGGTGTCCCGGTGCAGTGCTATGTTACATACACACCTAATGGCTTTGTGTCTTGAGCCCAGATAATTTATGGTGTGTGCAGCATCAATGGCATTTAACATGATTTCTGTTTGAGGTGGAGCATCAATATGGTGGACAAAAAACTGCATGCCAGAAGCAGCTCTGGAACTAAAAGTCGTTATCCACACTGCTGTTACATAATCTTAGGATCACAAGCTGGACTACAAGATGACCAAACACTGAACAAGCAACAGGCATTGCAGTCCTCTTCCTTCTGAACTATTTTTAAAGTTAGAAACTTACTGACAAATTCAAATAAACGCAAATATTAAGTGTCATGGTATGATGTTGAACCACCAGTACAGCTTTAATGTGACTTGGCATTGATCAGTCTCTGCTACTTTACATGCCATAAACACGGTTCTTTCAAAAGATATTCTCTCATCCAACATCAGTCCAGATCAGTCCAGTGTATAACTAGTTGAGATCTGAAGGCTATAACATACTACTATTTTCAAAATATTTATTGAGCCCTTCAGATGAGGGCAGGGTCGTCCTGGAATAATTAAATTTTTTTTTTAACCTTTATTTTTACAGGCAAGTCATTAAGAACAGGTTCTTATTTACAATGGAGGCCTGACTTTTGAAATCACTAGGACAGATTCTATTTGTTATCTATACACATACAAATGCTGCATCGGAGGATAAAGGTGATCAGTCAGAAGAACTTTGTACTGAATTTGAGTGACAGTCCCATATCCCAAACCATGTCAGCTAAATAACCCCTACACTATAGTAGAGCCACTGTGTGTGTGTGTGTTTTTTTTTTTTAATTTGTCATTTATCCCTGTCAGACACTTACACAGTTTAGTCATAACATAAAAACCACCTGCCTAAAATAGCTCTGACCTGTTGATGCATGGACTCCACAAAACCTCTGAAAGTGTGCTGTGTTTTTTGGCAGCAAGACATTAGCAGAAGATCCTTTAAATCCTGTAAGTTGTGAGGTGGGGTCTCCATGGATTGGACTTGTTTGTCCAGCACATCCTACAGGTGCTCGCTCAGATGGAGATCTGGTTAGGGCAACTCCTTAATCTCTTTGTCAAACCATTTCAGAACAATATTTGTAAAACATGCTTATGAACCAGGAACAAGCAGGTCCTGTTTTGCAAGCAGAACATTGTCCATCACATTCCATAGTGTGATATTTTCCATCTGTCACCAGTTCACCGGTTGCCCTTCCTTTGAGCACTTTTGGTTAGAACTAACCACTGATCCAGTCATATACTGTAAATGTCACAAGTCGGCCCATGTGAAAGTCACTTAGGTCTTTACACTTGCCCATTTTTCCTGCTTCCAATGGTCAACTTCAAGAACTGACTGTTCACTTCCTGCCTAATATATCCTAGCTCTTGTTGGGTGCCATTATAATAAGAAAATCAATTTTAATCATTTCACCTGTCAGTGGTTTCATATTATGGCTGATTGGTTCAAAAGCTACATCAATAGATGTGCAGGGTAAGTATCTGTAAGAAGAACAATATTACAGGGTGCCAGGCTAACTTGATTTGTTGAAGACCCTTTCAGATTATTAAAATGACCAGCATGCACTTTATGTCTCAAAGACTTCTAGGTTTTCTTGATTAGAGCGTTCTGTGAAGCAGCTCTGTAGTTATGGCTGGACTACTTCTAGTAAAATAAAAGCTTACCTTTAAGTTCAGAGGAATTAAGTGATAGAAAACTCAGCCTGATTATGCAGTTGATAATAGTATTCAATTAAATATAATTATGATTAAAATAAAAATCTTATAGTAGACTGATACATGATGAATTTATTGAGGTTAATAGTTATAAATAGTCATAGTTCTCTTGCATACTTAATTACACGATAATCACATTAATTTACTTTCTCTGCACATTTGAGTCAGTTAAGCATTCTGTAATCGAACCACTATAAAAGAGCACTTTGATACCACAGAAGTACATAATAGCTCCTAATCATAATAATGGGAAAGCTTTATTTGGAACACACTATTAACAATAGACAGGGTCATAAAGCAAATTATTCATATATAAAGTGCCCACAAAGACATCTCCAGTATTCTGCTGGAAGAAATGTCAGAAGTGAAGAAGTGCAGCTAGGACTCTTTTATGTGTATTTATGAAAGAAATAAATCAAGATGGGATGGACTGTTATAGGAAAATAATCAACAATGGGGAGATTAATCAAGGCCATTTTTTATTTAACATTGATTAATTTTTAATAACATAATGGCACAAAGAAGAATGATACATCATATGCTTTATGTATTAGCTACATTTGAGGTTGTGGAACAAACACAGTAGAAGTCAACTTCCTTGAAATTATTAAGACAACAAAAACAAAAATCTTAGCTTAGTAACAAATCATTCCCATGTTGGAAAACCTAAACGAGCAGCTTTATTTTTGGCTGCTACAAAGCACTGACACAGGATTTTAAAAATCTGTTCATGTGGCACATCCACAATGCAAGTCTCTGTGTTAGTTGTTAGCAGCCTTTATTTTGTCACATGTATTATATATTGCACTACAGTGAAACTGTTCACTTCTTCACATGTCCCAGCTTGTTAGGAAGCTGAGGTCAGAGCACAGGGTCAGCTGTGATACAGTGTCCCTGAAGCAGAGTGGGTTATGGGCCATGTTCAAAAGCCCGACAGTGGCACCTTGCAATAAAATATAGGAATGAGTCCATTTATATAAACTTGGGCTTGGCTTACAGTCAGAACTACTGAAGTACTGTTCTATACTACAGTTATAGAAAATTAGTCAGCAAATAAAGAATTCTGCAACCCTGTATTTGTGTTTATTTTTCACTGCTTAACATGTCTATTTGAGGGTGAATTTTGGGGGGCACTGATTCTGAGTTTAGTTAAATATATTAAATTAAATTTCCGTTATAGCATCTGCTGTAGCAGATCCAGGTCTTGTCAGTAGTAAACATGTTTATGCCTTAATATTCTACAGCACTCAAAACATGGCTCTATTAATATTAAGATTTTACAGGTTTGTATGTTAAACTGTATATATCAATAATTCAAACATTGTTCTTCAGTTTTAAATTAAGCCGACTGATCCATACCATTTCTGCCGTACTATTGCTGTATGTTCAGTTCCACATAGAATATACACATAGAACATGTCATATCATGTTGAGCAAGCAAACATTGTCTGACTTGCATCTGCACTAAGATTTCATAGCATGTAAAACATTTTTACTTACAATATGTCTGACTTGGTGATGCACAGTCCAAAGGAATGACTTAATGTTAGATCAAAAATTAATTCATTAATTGAAAAGGAAAATAGCAAATTTGAGTTTTAGTATAAATCTCACAATATTCACACCTTATTAAAATATTCTATATAAATTAAGTCACTTTTGAAATAAACACATATGAGTACTAATCTTTGCAGCAACAATGTTTTGTAGGTTAAAAATGAAAATTGACAAATTATATATAAAAATAAATTCACAAATTTAGTTAAAAATAAATGAAAAAATAAAAAGCAGGTGTGTTCTACCGCGAAGTAACAATTCACAATATAAGACAAGATCAAGTTTCTATCAGTCTCCATAGCCAAGATTTTCTAAGCACTCTGGTAGCGTTTTATATCTCACCACCTCTTTATTTCTCCTATCAGGATCTTCTGTGAAACCCAACACACTAAGGGTCTTGTTATCAGTTCAGTTTCTTTGTTTTACTTTATTTCTTTTAGCTTAGTTAAAATGCTCTTCACAGTCAGTGACTTGGTTTTTCGGTGTATATATTATTTGCTGTCTAGCATAAAGGTCAGTTTTTGGATCAATTTGGTACTCTTACATAACTAGCTTTTGAATCTGTCAGACTCCTTTTTTAAGAGTGATGACTGAGTACAGTAATGGCTGACTTTCTAGAACTCTATAATAATAACGTCAAGACTGTTTATGATAAGACAAACCTGTGGATGTTAGCATCACTGCTTCGGCCCCTGCATCAGCAGACAGAGTGATGTATGTGAGGAAAGTGTGTGATGGGCAACATTAGAGAATAAACACCCTAGGAGGATTAATATACTGGAATAACTGAACATTTTTGTCCTGACACAAGTCATTGTTGATTTCACTGTTATAGGGGAAAGACTCTAGGGCTGCAGATAAGGCCGTTGCCATGGTCCTGAAGGAGATACCCAATAAGGCGTCCCCAGAAGGCAAACCCCTCCTCACGATGACCAACAAGGTGGGCAGAAATATCGCAGCAACCCTGAGGATCAAAGGCCTTGTCAGTTTGGATTGGACTTAACCAATGGCAAGGCTTTGACCATCCCATATGTAACCTCTACTTTAAAAGCTTTAAACTCATAGTATTTGTCTCCCATCAAAAACTCACTGACCAATTCCCACATGCTGTTTTTATTTCATTCTGAGCTGCTCTATGGGGTTTAAAACGGAGCTCTTTAGTATGTTTAGCTGTACGTAATCTTAGCTGCAGAAATGGGAATAACTGGGTTTGTTTAAATGAGTTTAAGTAGACATTAGTTGTATCCAATCTTACTTCTCCTAAGCACAACTTTGTCACAAGGTGACAGGCCTGTTCCATAATATAAGTGGTGGAATGAAATAAAAGGAGAAATCATTCCCAGAGTAGTACTTCACTGCTTGACATAATGGGTTTTTTACACCTCATAAGCAGCTAACCTTGGTCTCTGTTTCATTCTGTAGTAACAGCATGAATTTCTTTTCCAACTTCCTTAGATGTCTCTAAGCAGTCTCTCTTGTGTATGTGTGTATTACAGTGAGTTGCTTTGCTTCTCTGTGTCTGGTCTGGGTTTAGCCAATGCCACTCTTGGCTTGCTTGTGTGTTTCCTGTGTGTTCCAGTCATTTGTTTTGTGAAATGCTTTTTAAACTTATTATATGCGTGTGCATGTAGTTGTGTGTATGCTGAGCTCTTGTAGGTGTGAAATCCGTTCCTTCAATTTGTGTAACAATACATGTGCTAGTTTAATTGAGTCGTCTTATTTTCGGTTTAATTCTGATGGAATTGTGAATAAAATGATGAGGTACTCCACAATTCAGTTCCGCAATCAGGCTTACATTGCATGTTTACATCAGGTCTATATTTTCTCAAGCACTAAATGAAACACAGTTGGGGGAAATAAAGTCAAGCAATGCTGGATTTTTTACTTTGTTAAAAAGTCAATAGAGATGTGGACCTTCAAAAAAAAATCAATATAGAACAGACAAGGTTTACTTTTAAACCTCTAAATCATGAATGGTACAATGTCTGATTGTGTCATTTTTTATTCTATTCCCCAGATAAATTAATACAAGCCCTGAAGCACAGGAGGAATGCTGAATCGTTGATTTAATTCTGCCTCAAAGATAGGAGACATCAGGTAGCTTAAATTTCACCATTTAGATAGGAAGGGAAGGTAAAGTATTTTTAGGAAAATCAGTCCTGCTGAAATATAATAGTCATGCATTGCAGGAAGTTAAATTCCTGCTGTTATCTAAAGCAGTGTAATGATTGTCTCCTTAACCCCCTCTCCTGCCCTGCTGGCCTGTCTCTGTCCCTCAAGACTCCTGCCAGCTTCACTGCTCCTGGTTTCCCTTGACAACAATATCTTAGAGATGACAATAGGAACCATACTCGAGCGACACAATTAGCTGAGCTTTTCCATTACATAATTCTCGAATTTGCCCTCCAGCTTGTGTAAACAAAGGGAAAGAATACATTGCAGGGAATAAGAGCAAAAAAGGTACAAAATGTTTTTTTCTGATTTTGCTGAGAGGCAACAGACGGACAAGTGCTCAAGAAAATTTCCTATTCAGGATAATGAATTAGGAAAAGCTCCTGTAATTATTATGAAAGTACAAGCTAACATTATTCATGCTTTTTGTTGGGCAACATAGGTAATTACTTGGCCTTTCACTTCCAGCTAGATTTTGCAGTGGGTGGAAAGGGTAAGCAGAATCATTATGCACATTATTAGGCCCATTGGCAGTTGTGAAAAGACACAGCATGACAGGTCATCAGAAAAATGTTTCTGGTGTAAACCCCAGAAGAGTGAAAAATTATTCTGGACTAATTAGCCCATCCTAATTAAATACTTATGTAATATATGACCTTGATGCCCCCACATCCTGCACTTGAGTTTGAATCCTTTTATTGCTAGCTCATATCAGGGGGTTTCAGATGAGTAAGTAGCCTAAATTTGTCATTTGTTGATATTTATCTTTCCATTTGACAATGCTTCTGTTTTACCTCATGATAAATAGCACATTAGTCATGTTTCTTATTTACATGATAGTTTGTCTGGATGCAATCTAGTTCAATACTTTACACCTCATGCTGGTTTAGCAGCTGGTAAACACCCATTTCCATCTGAACTACTATTGGCTAATTCTTAATGAATGGCGATGCTTTTAGAACACAACATAACATTATGAGAGATACAGGGCACTAGGTAAAAAAAAGTCCAAGCTTTGTCTAGGCTACTTTAGCCAACATGGAAAACATGTCTCTTTTGCAGACAGATTTGTTTGTTGTCATTATGTTTGGGTACATCAGCATATTACTGCTGCATTAGCATAGGTAGTTTAGGTCAAGTGATACCACTGGCCCATATATAACTATACATTATGCTAATTAATTTATTCAATTTGGATATTAAGAATCTTTAGCTTAATGTATTACCTATACTCTGTCATCATTTTAATTCCTGACAAAGTCATGCGAATTATATTTTCTGATTTACTGCAGTTTGTGTAAACGCCCATTCTGAGTATCATTAAGGACCTGTCCCAAATCAGGCTTCCAGCAAAACTAGCTCTGTTTTCTCTCCATTCAGAATGTGAGTTTGAGCAACCACAAGGTTTAATTTAACAACCTGCTGATGCAGTGATACAAAAACCATAAGCAAACAACTGTCTTTTTGCCAAATTACAATTATTTATTTTAATTAATTATTTTAGTTTAATTACTAGGATAGACCTAGTCCTCTTAACGATTGCCATCAATATTGCCTGTCTTTTTATATTCATATTCAGTGCAGAATGGTTTTAATTGAATACAGAGAGAAAATGATCTAATTAGATTGCATAGCTCTAAAAGACTTTCTGGCCTCATATTTTGCTTGCAATTAGAGGATGAATGAATTAATTTTTTTTGGAATGAGACTAACAGATGCTTAATAGAAATGGCACTTAAGAGCAGTTGTGAGCTATCAGTGAAACCTCCAGCCTGTTTCTGCTACAACTATATTTTCTATAACTATCCATACATCAAATACTTCCACATTAACAAATCTATTCTGTTTAATGATTTTGCTTTGGAAAAGACCATCATTTCATTTTCACAGATTGTATATAACTTGTATACAACAGATCCATAAACCCTGATTGAGATGTGTAATGTCTTCGTTTCTTCATCCCCAAGGTGCACTAACTGTAGAAGTTCATGTCAGGAAGCCTGAAGCATTCCCCAGCATCAAAAACCTACTAGCAGTGCTAGAGGCATGCTACTAAAAAATGGCACCAACAGCAGATGCTATTATGATTATGTAGTATAAGGTTGTATGTGTTTTGGGATGTATTCAAAGTCACTATGGCAACAGCATTAAGTGACTGCACACAAATACTATCTGTTCTCCTAAAGAATAGCTAAAAATATCAGCAAATTTCTCCTTGCAAATGCTAAGGCATGATTGCTGGCTAAATGCATATCCCTTGTCTGGGTTCAATTAACTTTTTTGTTCTCATTATTACAGGGCTTGTAAGTGCGAGCAACAAACAGGATTGGATATCTGTTTGATTGATATTTAATGAGGTTTTATTTTGAGAATACATTTATGGTTTAGCTTAATTTAACTTGTTTACCCATCCATGAACTCACATTATATAACATGATACAGTCTGTGCTGCACAGTACATTTCTGTTCAGGAACAGGAACAGGAAGTAAAGGCTGTTTGTGTTTGGTTTTTTTTATTCCCCAATCTAGTAGGGTCTTAATTTCATTCTTTCACAGTTAATTAAAAAATTAAACTACATTTTTGAATGTCACTAAATATTTGGTACTCGCCAATGAGGCAAATCCAAAAATTTCAAAAATCTCAAACTAGGCTCATATTTGTTTCTGAAACACACCCATACATTAGTTTGTCTGTTGTGGATGGGATCCAATGTTGCATGTGATTTATTGCCTATGAATGTCCAGGACATGAAATGCCTTATTTCTCTTCGAAGCATAACGGTGTAGCATAGATAAATCACACATGTATGGATTTTATTTTAAATTAAAAACATTTACAGCAGCAGTATAGACAAGCAGCTGCTGCATAGAAAGAGAAAATGATCAGCGTCAGTGCTTTATAGTTTGATCCATCTTTAAGACCTGACATTCCTGATCTAGAGTTACTTACAATAGAAGATGCCTGCAGTGCACACACAAAGTCCTTTCACTTGGGTTAGTCTAACATGACTGAAAGAGCACCATGAAAGCTGGATGATGATTGATGTGTTTTCTCAGTTCTTTGATGCTGGACTCCCTGAAGGCCAGACAACCTTTCAAAAATGTATGCACTTGTAAGATGAGAGTCATAAGGAATAGCTGGGGGATGTCATCTTAATTACATGAACTATACATGTGTGTAATGAAATGCCAAAACCATCATATAGTGTGTTATTTCATTTTCATTTTCACTGTCAGCTGACTATGTCAGGACTGTTGCAACTTGGCCTTCAAGGAATTAACAAAAGCTTACATTAAGCAAAAAAAGGATAGAGGAGTCATGTAACACAACACCAGGACCAAAGCTGGGAACTGAATGTACTGTATTATCTGTAAATAGATTAGAGTTAGAATGGGACTGAGAAATCAGACTGTGTTTCTCAAAGGTGGCTGTCTGCATTTACCAAAATGCACATTTATGTCTCTCTCAGTGAACTATTGCACTTGTTTTCTTTTGTTTTGTTTCAGCTGGTGAGTGAACAACAAGAGAGCCGTCCATTGCTAAGCCCCTCCATTGACGACTTCTTGTGCGAAACCAAGTGTGATGGAGCTGCCCGCCCTGTGACCTCTAACACAGCAGGTAATGGAAAAGCTGACCTCCCTCTCAAGATGTCTAGCTCCAGCCCTCACTCTAAATGTTCATGAGCTCCAACCAGAATAAAACCCTTCGCAATCTGCTCTCAAACAATAGGACATGCTACTTCAAGTTCTTTGTTTATAAATGATTCTTAATTATTTAGCCAATTTATGGCATTATGTTTATATATTAATGCCCATATTAATAAATATTTATTAAATAGTCAACCATTTCAGCAACCTCAGACCAATATCTGCATGTAGTAACTGCACTTTATTCCAAATATAGTCCATATTTTGCCACATACAGTCATGAAAATCATTTCCACACACACTGTACTGTGTATAGTTGAGAACAATCCAATTTTTAATATATGTAAGCACGTTATTAGAGAGAGATGTTTACTGCCTTCTACAAATGAACACTGTGCTTCCAAAACATGGCTCAGTGAAGATCTAGTGCTAGAAATATGAGAGCGCTTGGTTTCAGACAGACTCATTATTTCAAGTACACAAAAAGACTAAAGATCTGTATTCATGCATTCTAGCTTTCCTCTTTTACAAGACACTTAAGACATCTACACCCATTGAGGAAACCCTTTGCTGTTAGTCTCTAATTGTGTATATATCTGGAGAGGCCACTCTCCAGGCTCTGATTGCCTCCACTTTCCATTTGGAAGATCCTTCTATCTGCAATAAAACAGCAGTTTGTTACTCTAAGATAAAGACTGGGCGGTTCTTGGTGCAAACAAAAGACTTAGTGTTGGCACTTAGTTCTGTCTGAAAAGTACAAGATGCTTATTTAGAGAGCAATTTCAGGTTCTTTGCATGATTATGCTTTGATTATCAGACAGCTTTTAAGTCTTTAGTTCTAATGCGAATTTACATCATGTAAGACTAGAAAAAGTCTTTTTTTTTTTTTTTTTGACTAAATTCTCTTACAGTTGCTTTTATAACCCCCAGTTGATACTGCTGCATTGTAAGAAAGTGTGACTTACTCTCTTGAGGAAATCTTACCGAGACCGAATGCAGGATTTATAAACAGCTGAACATCTGGTCACATCTGCTTAATTAAGAAAAACCACAGACATGTCCATTTTATTTCTCCTTGGGTAACAATTAATATTCTCCCTCTCTGCTCGCTTCTGAATATTAATACAAAAACAGCTGCCATAGCAATTTTGTGTAATTTAAAATATGCATCACAGAGGAAAGTGATTTCTTTTATTGCTTTTTTAAACAAATGTCTATCTGTATTTGGTTTAGGGACAAGATCACCATCCTTTTTTGTTTTCTGGTTTGCTTCTAAGATACCTCTGGGAAATACATTTGGGTGGCTTATGCTTCTAGACAGTTCTCACTTTCTAATTTTCAGCAATGTCGTATTGATGGAGAAGTCAGAGAGAGAGCATACACTGGATTGGAAGTTCAAGAATGGAATGCAGCTATGCAATGTAGAGCCTGAAGTTCAAATGACAAAACTGACATGAACACCAAATTACAGCCTCGTCTTGCTGATGCACTGTAATGGCTTTTATTTTCTAATTGCTTGTAAAGAATGCTTATTTGAGATAGTATAGACTTCCTGTTCCTTTTTGTCTGTTAAGTAAAAACTGTTGGGTGAGAAAATCTCAGATCAGCAGTTTCTGAAATACCCAAACCTTCACATATGTCACCAATCACCATGCAACTGTTAAAGTCTCTGAGATCAATATTTCCCTATTTACATGTTTGATGTGGACATTAACTGAAGCTCTTGACCGCTATCTGCATGATTTTATGCATTGTGCTCCTGCCACATGATTAGCAGATTGGATACCTGCATGAGTGCATCTCTACAGTAACTGTCAGCATATCTAAAAGAGTTTATGCATCCTGCTTCTGTGTGATTTGCCGTACAGTTGGTTGCTCCGGTTATTAATGTAAAGCATTTGCTTCAGCAGTGTGTCTCTGACTGTTAAGAGCAGCAAAACCTCTTATGCTCTGATAGGCATTTTTAAATCATGGAATCACACAAAGTACTGAATAAATCATGTAGCGTAATAATTGTGTAATGGTTTTTCATTGATTTTCCCTGATGTAGGTGTATGTTCACTGCATTTTGAATGGTTCTACTAATTGACTCCTTTTGGTTTCAGTGACCATGTTCAGTGTTTGCTTACAACTGTGAGAAACTTGATATATGAAACAAACATGTGTATGATCTTAGGTGACCATTATTGAGTATTTAACTCAAACCAAAAATAGTGCTGGATCTCCTAAACATGGATAAATTCTAATGATCAAAAATCAAAGATAATGTCATTCTGAACCCACTGGCTGTCAGATCCACATGCTGTTTTTTTACAGTGGCTGCTCTTATAGGAGCCATGGCCATTAACAGGGAGTGTCATAGTTTCTTCTTTCTTTCTGTAGACAGTGCAAATAATAAATGCTGATGTAACGTGCAGACATTTCTCTGAACTAAAGGCCACATTGACGAAACATCCATGCCTTGCCTCTATACATGCATACTAATTAACAGACGGAACCATATGCTTTTGCTATAGATCAGCTTTTGTTTTGATTGTGATTGTATTGGATTTTGCATTGTTCAGTAATGTGGATAAAAACGAGCTGTTCCTAAGATTAGATATTTTAATTAGATTTTGTTTTCCCAAATTAGCCAATCTCCTGTGAAGCAGTCGTTCCTCTCCCATCATATTACAGTGCTGCTAATTTTGGGAGGGAAACTGTGGTATGCTATTTGAGGAGATGAGTAAAGGGTAAGAGAATAAAGAATAATGAGGTCATCCTAAACTTCAGGAAGCTATTGAACACATTTATATCTCTTGTTCCTAGTGCTGTCCTCTTCTCTGGACCTGCTAGACCTGAGTGAGCCTGGTGACAGGAGGAACAGCAAAGACAAGAAAGAGTCCAGAAAGAGTCCAATGTCATCCAAGAGCACGCCACATAAAAAGAAAACAGATGAAACTGAGCTGATCCAAGTAGACATTGAACAGAACAAGCACTGCTCTCAGACACCTGTGAAAGATTCTCTGGATTCAGGTATTCAGGTCGAAGGGGAAAGTAAACGTGAAATGTGTGTAACCTTTAAATAAATCACTTGCTATATCTTAGATAATATTTATCTTGTTAAATGTTGGGTACAGGTATTCCTTCTCCCCTGGAGAAATGGGAGGAACTCAATCTTCATCCAGAGAGAACCGGTAGCAGGAAATGGAAGCTGGACAAAAGGCGGTCTTCCAAAAATTCTGGAGATTTTGCTTGGTAAATCTCTTCTCTATTATATGTTCTACAAAGCAGTAGAGGAAATGTTTCTCTGGGTATCTAGCATACTAAAGCATTCATCACCATAAACACTGTCTTATTGCTTCTGTCCCTTATGATACACCAAAAGGTCTACTGACAGCAAAACGCAACCCGATACAGCCACCAAGAACTCATTAGAAATAAATTACAAAGCTGATACAGAGACATCTCCTTCGACTCAAGTAAGCTTCTTTATTTTTTACATGTTGAAAATATCACCTCTGGAATAGTAGTTATAGCACTTAAACTCCAACATGAATTAAATTGTGATGAATGAACAGGGGTGGGTAGAAAAACTCCACAACATCCTTAACAATGTGAAAAGAGGAAAAGAGAATTGATAGAATTCATATTATACGAGTCGCATTATGTAAAAATAGTATCAATAGTCAATTTAATAGACAAATTCAGTGCTATGGGGTTTCTAAAGAAAAAAAATCTCTCATAAGTACAAACTACAAACAATAAACTTGAAAGGAATTGAAATAAAATACCCAGAAATCTATACATTATATAAAGTATTATTTAATATTCAATTAATTTTATTTGTATAGCGGTTTCAACAATTGACACTGTTTCAAAGCAACTTTACAGAAATATGAAAAATTACAATAGCAATTGAAAATAAATATGTTTCATCCACTTGTTTGAAATACTGCATTTTAATGTAATCTTTCCGATTTCATGCCAAACCACATGCTTGAAATGTTGTTTTATAGTGTAAACACATGGAAATATATATGGTGGGAAATTATCTGCTAACTCATAGAATTCTGTCATTACAGCTCAACAGGCAGTATATTAGTGGAAGACATGTAAGCCTCTCTTTGCTTTTTATGTATGACATGCTGAGCGGTATATGCATTTGCGCCATGTCATGCCAACAGCATCACCACAGCGTTTTTAAATTATTTACAATAAATGGACAATGCCATGGCAGCACCAATTCAATTCAATTCTTTTTTTTCTTTTGCTACAGGGTACAAATGTTATGTGCTTGTGTCCTCATTGGAGCATGCAGGTCTGCTAGGCTGCTATTCCTGTTGCTACAGCATCTGTTGTTAGACTGATAGCTCATTAATTATTCAGCAGTCTTTTCCTGTGCTTACCACAGTATAAGGTGTCCACTGCAGCAAGTAAACTACAGGTCACTGTAGAAGGCAGGAGATTGGGTTAGCAGGGACAAATTCGTGTAACGAAAACAACCTGTGGACCTGAAGACTGATAACTTTTATTATGGACTTTAAACAAGTATTTGGATGTTGAGCTGATGATCATCTGATGATATCACTTAATAACATTGTACAATAAGAAACGTGCATGATGTGCATGATACACAGGAATGGTCTCGAGAATTAAACAGAATAGTATAAGTCCATTCAAAACACAACTTGAATCGACTTTACTATGCACTACTGATGCATCTGAAATTCACTTTCAATTTACTAAAGCTGTATCTCATTGCTGCACTTAAGACAGCCTATTAATTACATTAAGCTGGAGGCATGCTTTTTTTTTTTTTTTACATTTTTTTTAAAGCGAAGCCTTTCCTCATCAAAATATACTAGAGAAGCACATTGTAAATCTAAAACAGAATTTTAGAAGTGATAACAAAAATAGTTAATGCTGCAGGACTCACTCGTTAAAAGTTGAAACAATAGCTTACAATAAAATTAAAGCAAGAGCAATCTGTACTTTTTCCATTGTTCTAAGAGCTGAATAGTGTTTTTCTTTCAGCACATCCTGCTGTATCTCTTTAGAAAATATGAGCAGGGTTGCCAAGTCACAGAACACTGTTAAAACATAGATTGTCTTTACAATAATTTCACAGAGTTTCTGAAATGGTCTCAAACATTTTATATATTAGACTGAAAAAAATTTTAATGTGTAGATCTGATTTTTTATTATTATTATTATTATTATTATTATTATTATTATATACATTACTTTTAGTTTATTACCTCCTATAAAAACTAGTCATTTCAACTAAGTCCTGGCTTATTAGTTGTGAAAAGAGAAAATGCAAAAATGTCCATCTCAACGAATGATACAATAGCACTGCGAAACAATGGCCATTTCTTTTTTAATTGTTATACCTGATCTTCAGTTTCTTATTTACATACATACATGTGTATGAGGAGAGAACCAAAATTAAAGTGCTCATTTAGGCTAATTGTTTGATAGTTCGCAACACGCAATATTTTTTTGCTCAGAAAGTGACTAAATATTACCTGAAACCAAGTGCAAAATATGTATGTATATCTGGTCTTCGTTATTTTTTCTTTATTATTATATCAAATCCAGCAATGAATGGAACTGAATCTGTTGGTCATTACAAAATGGCATTCTAAAATATTTCTTCGGATCAGTCTGCCATGCGGATCCATTTTGCACCGTAGTTGCTCACATCAGTGTAACTCTTAGTTGATTGGGTTCTTAACAATAAGGGGCCACAAAAATGGAAAGGGCAATGTTTAGGGTAATTGTTGCTCTGACTCAGAGTTTGATGGAGCACATTAGTCATCAGGACTCAGGCTAGGGTTACAGCACACTAAAGCAAGACTGATTGTCTGCTCAGAGATCTCCATTATAACTTCCTGAAATCCATTTAATACCTTAACCCTGGCAACTGATGAATGCCCAGTGAGGCAGGACCAAAACACCCCCTTCTGTACTCTTTGTTCAGTGAGACTTATACAGAAGATTGAATTCAGGTAGCCGAGGTCTGCCTGTGATAAGCAGGGGCTCCATGAATTATTAAAAGGAATCCACACTGCAAAATGATATCCTAACATGTAAAAATACCTTGAATATAGACAAATTGAACAAACTTTCCATTTACTTCATAGTTTTAAATTTTCAAGGTTTTGCTAATTTTGAGCTTGAAACTGTCTTATCCTTTTGGCAGTTGCTTTTTTGTTTCAAGCATTTATGTCTAATTTCTAATCTCATAATTAGAAACGATCAATTTTAATTTAATTTTCACTAGGTAAGATATCATTTTGGTATTGCAAAAAAAAAAACTTCTCTTTATTTTTCCGAAGAAAAGAAGAGACTAAGGACTGATGGACAGAGTAATTGATACAGAAATTGAAAGTGAAAGTAATCAAAGTGCTACCAGATGTGTTATATGATTTTAATGGACAAATGTTACATTCTTGTCCATTAAAATTATGTAACATCGACTAATATGATTGATTTTTGAATGCTCTACATTAGTGAGACACATGGATTTTATATAATGTTATTTTTAGGCTGTGAAATTAGTTGCTTTGCTTCACATGCAGCATGCCTACCCGTGTGCCTCTCTGAAATGTCATGCCATTTTCTGATCCAAAATAATGATAAAGCTTTGCATACATGCATAGAGAAGAGAAAACATGCAAATGTCCATTTACTGACTGCGGCATGTCAGCATGTCAGTTCAGGGCCAGTCAAGCCGAGTGGTTGAGGAAAGGATGTCAGAAGAAGACAACAGAATGTTTGAGAGGGGTGTGAGTGTGAGCTGTTAATGCATCAGAGCTCTGAAAGGACAGAGCGATTCTTCTCTCAGAACAGAGACCACAGAGGTTTACCTATATGCTGTCAAACTTGTGCGGTCTAACTCATGCTCTGTGTTTGTGTGTGTGTGTGTGTGTGTGTGTGTGTGTGTGTGTGCACTTTTGCATGTTACAGGGACGGCTGAGCAAAGACCAGAGGTGGGGTGGAGGATTCCTATCTAGAAACCAGTCCCTCGAGGAGGAGTTTGAGCGCGCCAAAGCAGCTGTGGAAGTAAGCCATATATTTAGACAAATTCACAAATGTGTGATGAGGAAATACTAGTATAACTGCATACCATATCACAGCAAGAAAACAATCTGAATATAGTATACTACATATAGTAATAATACTTAATTAAATGACATGACAAAAACATAAATATGCTCCTTGAATGTTTGTTGGATTTTCACAATAACGTTTAAAAAACAAACACAAAATTCACACACACTTGAATGTATATGTATATTTTGCACCTATACATATACCTATATATACAGTCATGCGAAAAAAATTAGGACACTCCATTAAATATTCAGTTTTTTATTAAGAAATGTCAACATGTCAATTTCTGATATGTTTTAATTTGTGCCTGGAGATGAAAGTGATATAATTGCATGTAAACAACAAAAAATCCTTTATTTTGTTAACTTTATTTTGTTCTTACTTATTAAACAAAAGAAATCAACAAAATGAGTATTTCATCTAAGGAAAACGTTAGGACACCCTGTGCCCTAATCGCTAGTGTTTCCCACTTTGGCTGAGATAACCTCAATGAGATGTTTCTTGTAGCCGTCTAACAGTTTCTGACAAACTGGTTTCCCACAGTCCTCAAAGCAGAATTCTTTCATCTGTATGTTTGAGGGGTTTCTTGCATGCACAGTCCATTTCAAATCACCACACAGGATCTCATGGGATTTAGATCTGGGCTTTGACTTGACCATTCCAGAATTCACTGTTTTTTACTTTTCATTGAGTCCTTGGTGGATTTACTGGTATGTTTTTGTCATGTTGTAAGGACCAGGTCCAGCTTCAGCTTCAGTTTTTTTGACAGATGGTCTCACATGTTCCTCAAGCACCTTCTGATACAATGTAGAATTCATAATGGATTCTGTGATGATGATCTGGTCTGGTGCTGCTGCAGCAAAACATCCTCAAACCATAACACTTCCACCTTCATGTTTCACAGTTGGTATGAGCTTCTTTTGCTGAAATGCTGTGATATGTGATATGGTTTAGTCCAAATATGGCCTCTGTTATGGTGTCCAAACATTCAGTTTTAGACTCATCTGTCTAAAGCACATTATTCCAGAAGTCTTGGCCTTTGTCTCTGTGTTCTTTGGCAACTTCAGTCTTGTCCTCATGTTTTTCTTAGACAGTAAAGGTTTCCTCCTTGCATACCTCTCATTAAAATTAAAGCTGTACAGTCTCTTTCTGATTGTAGAATTATGCACTTTGACATTAACTGTAACAAGAGCTTGCTGTAGGTCCTGTGCTGATATTTTAGTGGTTTTGGAGACTTTTTTAAGAATCTCGTGGTCTGATCTTGGGTTGAATTTGCTTGGACGGCCTGACCTGGCCATGTTGGCAGTTGTTTTAAATGTTCTCCACTTGTAAATGATTTTCAGACAGTGGAATATCTGATTACAAATTCTTTTGAGATCATTTATCAAATGATAGCTCAGTGGTTAAGGTGTTCGACTACTGATCGGAAGGTCATTGGTTCGAATCCCAGGTCCACCAAGTTGCCACTGCAGGGCCCCTGAGCAAGGCCCTCAACCCTCAATTGCTCAGGTGTATAAACTGAAATAAAAAAATGTAAGTCACTCTGGATAAGAGTGTCTGCTAAATGCTGTAAATGTAAATCTCACCATGGTGATTCCTCTCACTTATCCAGAGGCAAACCATTAAGAGCTAAATATCTGAGGTATAAATAAGACAAGCTTTCTTCAAAATGCTCTGTAACAATATTCTAATAATTTGCACCTGTTGTGATAAACCTGTAGGTCATTTTATCCAAGTACAGATAAATGAAGGGGTGTCCTTTAATTTTTCTTTTTTTTATATAACATTTTTATCATAACATTTTATAGATCTTTTAAAAAAGGCCTTTCTTTTGACCTTTCTTTAGATCAAATACCCATATGTTTAACTATGTTAAAAAAAACACAGGCTTCCATGCGGTGTCCTAATTTTTTCACATGACTGTATATGACACTGATTGAGAACTAACATTGTCTGTGCAATGTAATGTGAAATATCATTTAATCTCATCATGTTTAAAATGTGAAGTAGTAATTGGATGATGCACTGACAACTGTGAAATTGGATTGTATGATTGCAGCACACAGAATTTTTCACTGAATGTCTTATAAAGCTTGTCAATGGACAAATACATCACACATTATATTGCACACAAGTTGTTCCTTTCTTTTTGAAGCATGTGGGTTCAGATAGCGGTAGTGTTAAAGCAAAGTTCCTAATCAGATAATCCTATTCACCTCGGTGCTACACTCCAGCTGTTTAGGATTATTCAACATCACATAGTAATTAGAGGCTATATAATGGATAGCTTAGGTGAAAACATCTATGTAATTTCTTGGTGACGAGAATCAAAAAGATTCTTTTAGAAATGTGAAATTATCAACGGAACGTCAAAAACTTTTCACAGCAGATCTAAAGCCTGTTTCTGGAACACTGGGTTCGAGGCAGGAATACACTCTGTCTATCTCAGAGCACCATGCACATTCTTGGTTACATAGCCGAATCATCTAGGAACATGTTTTAAGAAGGTAAATCAAGAAACTGGAAGAAACTCATATGTACATGGGTAGAACAGCCAAAGAAACTTCACATGGTCAGTAACCTGAGTTAAGGATTAAACTGTGAGGGAACTTTCATGCAACACTTCTACTCTCCTGGCACCATGTCTCACATTCTTTATATTTATATTTACTTACACTTAAAATGTATTAATCACTTATATCCTGTGACATGAAATCAAAAACTTTGGATTACTAGACTGAATGTGCTGATATGTACAGGTGCATATCAATAAATAAGAATGTCGTGAAAAAGTTAATTTTTTTCAGTAACTCATCTCAAATAGTGAAACTTGTATATTATATAAATTCAGTAAACACAGACTGAAGTAGTTTAAGTCTTTGGTTCTTTTAATTGTGCCAGAATTGTGATGATTTTGGCTCACATTTAACAAAATCCAAACAATTCTCAAAAAATAGAATATGGTGACATGCTAATCAGCTAATCAACTCAAAACACCTGCAAAGGTTTCCTGAGCCATCAAAATGGTCTCTCAGTTTGGTTCATTAGGCTACACAATCATGGGGAAGACTGCTGATCTGACATCCTGAAGACAATCATTTATACCCTTTACAAGGAGAGTAGGCCACAAACATTCTTTGCCAAAGAAGCTGGCTGGTCACAGAGTGCTGTATACAAGCATGTTAACAGAAAGTTGAGTGGAAGGAAAAAGTGTGGAAGAAAAAGCGGGAGACAACCAACCGGGAGACCCGTAGCACTGAGACGCTTGTCGAGCAAAATCAATTCAAGAATTTGACCAAAAAATGCAGATGAGCTGAAGGCCACTGTCAAAGAAACCTGGGCTTCCATACCACCTCAGGAGTGTCACAGAATGATCACCTCCATGCCACGCTGAATTGAGACAGTAATTAAACAAAAGGAGCCCCTACAAAGTATTGAGTACATAGTAAATGAACATACTTTTCAGAAGGCCAACAATTCACTAAAAATAGAGATATTATTTAGAAAATAGAGATAGTGAATTTTTGTTTTTTGTTAAATGTGAGCCAAAATCATCACAATTAAAAGAACCAAAGACTTAAACTAGTTCAGTCTGTGTGCAATGAATTTATATAATACACTATTTTTACACTATTTGATTTGAATTACTGAAATAAATGAACTTTTCCATGACATTCTAATTCATTGAGATGCACCTGTATCTTGCTCTGTCCCTGCCTGCTCTGGTGGTTGTAAGAGACTTATTTAGTATTATATTTATATGTGGTTATAGGAGCAGGGTGCTGGAAGGCAAAATGACAAATGATTGGTGACTATAAATGACTGAAAGAAGACACACTCCAAGGAGATACAAACCTGTCAGGGGTACTCCAGAAGGAACACTCCAGACAGCGTTTTTATATTGTCACTTAACACTTCAGAGTGCCTGGTTTCACTGGTGAGCTCCAGTTTGCTGCAGTCGAGTGCAAATGGAAGATTAATTGATCATGGCATCCTGCATACTGAGACACTTAAACTTCCAATGTCTCTCAAAGCTGAGTGTTCTGTGTAGCTTCTTATCTGCATACATTTGTTCTAATTACGAACCTTGTGCAGCGCTTAGTTGCCTGGAAATCTACTTCCTGTGGTCTTTTTTCAGGCTGCAGGCTTTTTTCCAATCCATTTCATTTGTGTAATTGCTGGCTGTCCAGAACAAAGAAATAGCAAAGGGACTTAAAAATGAATATCTGTTAAGCCCCAGCCAATGCGGCACATTAGAGCAGGATGCAAAAAAAAATGTGGTTATGGCATATTTCCAGAATAATTCTTCCCAGTGTCTAAGAAAGTTGAATGACCTGCAAGGGTGGTCGGACCCTTTAAAACACTTTTTTTCTTCGTATTTTTAATTTGGTGTTTTCTGAATAATAGACCACCAGCAGAGAAGAGCTGTGGCCACCCAGGTCTTTTTTTTTGCATGTACAAAAAAAGCCATGCTGCTCTCATTAGGAGCAAGTAGGAGCAACAGCAGGTGAGAATCAGCTGAACATGAGGTGGGCTGCTCCTCAGTGACAGTGCCATTAGTGCAGGTACAGGTCATTTATTTTTACTTCAGTCTGGCTAGTGTAGCAGTGGTCTACACCACTTAGGTGGTAGGCAAATATTATTGTGAAAATGTGAGCCTGTGGTTGATGCTTTAAGTACCCTGATTTTTAGAGTACAGTACAGTGCTAACATAGCATATATTCAACATAAAAATTACACTGTCATTCAAGAATGATCCTCATCTGTAACAACACACTTTTCACCTCACAGTTGGGGAAATTGCTTTCTATTATCAAACTGGAGTTTAGCTGATACAAAATGACAGGTAGTGCTTATTCCCACAGCAGGGGTTGATTTTACCACAAAGAGTTTGACAGCTTGTCAATTGCTTTGCTTCTTGAAAATCATGAAGTATTTAAATGCCACACCCTGTTAAAAACAGTGCAAGCAAAGAAACTGATACAAAGGATCTCATTTATCTTTCTGATTGCAATTGATTCTGATTTAGGGCTAAATTAACTTAAATATTTGCAAAGGAAAAGAATACACATATTTTATATGGCGTTCCAGCAGCAGGATCCCGAGCTCTCATTGCCGTGATGAGCATTGATGAGCTAACTCTCAGTACCGGTCCCAAGCCTGGATAAAATAGGAGTGTTTCATCAGGAAAGGCATCCGGCATAAAACCTGCGCCACATCAAATATGTGGACCACGTGATCCACTGTATTAACCCCGAACAGGGAGCAGCCAAAAGAACAAACACTACTGACACCAAACAGTAAGAAACGACTCCATGATATATGTTATCAACTTTGTAAATGCAACTTGAGCTTAGATTATTTCAATAATATAAATAAGTTGATTATTTTTATTGATTCACAACAATGAGTTGGGAGAATGGGACAATGCAGATAGCTTTTCTGCCTTACAGCACAGGGGCCTTCAGATCAATCCTGAACTCAGATTACTCTCTGTGCTGAGATTCTTTCCAGGTGCTCCCTGTGTACATGTGGATATCCTCTGGGTTCTCCTGTTACCACTTAAAAACATGCCAGAGGGTGAATTGTGTGTGTGTGTGTGTGTGTGTGTGTGTGTGTGTGTGTGTGTGTGTGTGTGTGTGTGTGTGTGTGCGCACACATGGTGCTCTACTGGCATCCCATTCTTGGTGTATTCCTGTCTCACATCCAGTGTTTCCATGATAGATCCACCATGACACTGATGGGGATAAAGTATCTACAGAAAGTAAATGAATAAATAGAGAGTTAAAACCTATGCACATGTCTTACACTCCTCCTTAATCTTTAAAAATACAAAGATCTAAATATTATTCATAAATAAATGATGTATAGATTGATTTAGTTTTAAAGCAGTTAAATAATTATCATAGAAAGTCAAGCTATAATTTTCTCATGTGGATCTAGAAACCAGGTTGATCATTTTCTGTATGAGTTTAATTGCTCAATCTATTTACTTAAGAAGACATTAAAGCTTATGAAATTCTCTTTATCATTGTCATAAAATAGTGTACAGGCAGCCATCATTTGTCATTCTTTTGGTACTTCACAGATTGCTTTATGATTAAATATAAGCATAAGACAATAAAAGTGTATCAACTGGAAGCATATTTTAAGTCTGCAGAATAAGCCTTTTGTCAAAGTCTAAATGTCAGTGATGCATAATTTTTTGGCTGAATTAATTACAGTTAAAACACAATATTCTTCTCTAATATGTCTAAAAATACATAGAAACCAAGCTTCTGAGTGTGTCCTACAGCTTCACATGCTCTTTGGTACAAATATAGATTATAAGTGTGTATTTTACCTGAAGTTCTTGCTACCAGTAGATTTACAGCATCTCAAAAAGTGATTGTATAAGGCTTGTGCTTAGAAAAAGTGAATAATTGGAAATGAGTCATTCCCCAGATGATATTTTGCCCTCTTGTCCTCAGTTGGCCCCTAAGGGCCACCAGTTATGCCCTCTGTCATGGGCAGCTGAGTTGCTGGCTGCATGTCAGGCTTTATTACAGTCATACAACTTTATCTCTCGTCTCCCCTCTCTAGATTCACCAAACTATAAGAAGAGCATTTTTAGACTGACACCTGTCTTAACTGACAGCTACTGTTTTCAGGTTTTTTGGCTTTGTTTATTGTACAGGCCCAATACTAGCTTATGGAGGTCTCAGTCTCAATTTAATACCTACAGCAAGAGTGACATAAAAGCAAGTTATTATTTTACTACTGCCAGAGCTGTCTCCTAGTTGTTAGTGTGTGATTGGGATATTTTTACACTGCTTGTTTGTTCAAGGAAGAATAATATAGATAAGAAAAAGTACAGGAACGGATTTAAAAAAAAGATCGAAAAGATAAACAGCACTTGCTTCCACATTTCAGACAAAAGCCAAATTTAAATGTCAATGAATGAAGAGCCTCTCATCTCAGCAGCTCAGATGTGCTAAGGATCTTTATAACCTTCCATACAAACCTCCTGAAAGATCTGTAGGACAAGAGAGATAATGAGCTTTCAACTTTGCCCTTTGACTAGTTAGATTGTCACTGCTCAAAGTTGACAGGGGGTCGTCCAATTATAATAATTGGATGCTTAACAACGCTGTGCCCATCACAGACCGTAAAAGAGCAATTATCTCAGCAACACAAGGGACAGTGCTGAACAAAATAACATCCCATCTAATTTGTCATAGCTCAAATAACTACTCAGCCACCATCACATGAGTGGTTCTCAGACACAGTGGGCAGTTTAAGAGGCAGATGGCTTGAATATTAATAGAGCCAGTGGTCAAAAATTGTTCAAAACTTTGTTTGAAATTGTTCAAGACATAATAAATACACCAAAAAAGTGATAATGACATATTTACTTAAATGATAGTGACATATTTGCCAAAAAATGAAACCGTGCTTTAGCCAGCAGGCTACTTTAGTACAGTAATTCACTTTCTGCGCTTTCAAGTAATAAGGAATTATAGCAAAGTTTCAAATTCATGACTTCCATTCATCAATATTAATGCACAGTGATTCATTATTCAGATTGCTGACTGCAGGGAGTTTGGTTGTTGCAGATCTGTGAAGTTTATATTCAACTCTTCTTGGTTCAAATGTGTTTTTCAGTCAGACACTGAGTTCTGGGACAAGATGCAAGCTGAGTGGGAAGAACTGGCTCGCAGAAACTGGCTCACAGAGAACGAGCAAGGCCAGATTCCCTCGACCGTATCTCCTCATGAAAAGGTATACTGTACCACATCACATTGAGCCACACCTTAAGGCCCATGTATTTACCTTTTAAAACAGCTATATTGAATTCATCTCAGTATATAATATTTTATTTGTTTCAGGGATATTACTTCCACACAGACAATCCATATAAAGACTGGCCAAATGCATTTGAAGAGGGGCTGAGGAAGGCCAGAGACGGAGATCTTCCAAATGCTGTTCTTCTCCTGGAGTCGGCCATCTTGCAAGACCCTCAAGACTCAGAGGTACTGTAAGTGGACAATAAAGGTGAAAAGAACTGAGGCTGTTTTCTCAAACCAATCCCTTAGTACCATGGATGCATCAGCATGCACCTTGACAGCTATTCACTGGTTTGAGTTTTAATACTGTGAGCACACTGTGAACTAACCGAGCTGCATGATGAGATCTCAAGAAGGCTGTGTTTGCCTGCTCTGATGAGACAGTCGAAGTGTACTTCACTTTTGCTGGCTCAGTCAATAGAAAAGTCCCAGACCTTTCCTCACTATAAATTGAACATTCTGTCTATTTTGTGTTGTTTATTATTCTATCTTAGCACCAAGTTGGATTATCCCCCAATGCTGCTGAATACTTTTAGGCTCATTAGTAACTGATGCCTTTGCATATAACCCAGAGCTATTGGCTCTATAAAGGCCCACATAAGCCAACACTGCAGTTTAATTAGTATAACAGTGACGGCATGGCAATTATAATAATGTAACTACATTAAATTATCCAAATTAAGTGTTCTGACATACAATAACGTGCTGTTTTTTACAAAACATTATAAATATTAAGATTTTAGTGAGGAGATATTTATGTACCTTTCCAGTGTCCAGTGTCAAAATCTTGTAACAATCTTATAACAATCTTTTCTGACAAGAGTTTTTCCACTAGAAATTGAGAACTTTTTGCTGTGTATTTTCACAATAACATGGCAAGCTGAGAGAGAGAGAGAGAGAGAGAGAGAGAGAATGTGTTGATGGGACAATTATTATACTCTATAACATTTATAATGTAAGCAATAAAAAGAACGTTCACAGGATTTTTCACTTTAATATAATATTATTCTTTAATATCATTCTTTAATCAATTAAAATTATTTGTGTTAGCAAATTGACATGGTATGACAGGAAGAAAACAATATGGGATATACTGTTCTAGGTACAGTAAGTACTTTTTTATATTATATTTTTATTTGTTGGTTTTTTCATTGTCAAAGGACAAACAGATACAGCCTTTCAAAGATAAAAACAATAAGACAATAATAACATACAAATAGAATAGATTAAAAAAGAAAGAAAAAAAAACTCAGGGCAGAGAGCAATATCATGTGCATGAAGAATAAAGTATCAGGAGAGGTTTTCAACCAGAAAATCTTCATTGAAGCCACTTAGCACCACCCCATCACTGATTATTTTCCAGTAATACCACGTTTCATTCCGTAAATTATGTCCACCACAGCATTCATTCACACCCAAACAAATTCATATACTTGCTAATTATTTGCCAACAAAGTGATTCTGATCACTAAAATACTATCACTAAAAAACAGCAGCAAGAAGATGGAAATTTATTCTACAACCACTTTGACAATTTATTCAGCACGACCCAAGATTCTTCAGCATTGCTAGAAATTCTAAGACTTCCTTGAAATGTGCTGTGGCCCTTCAACAATACATTTCCCTCACTGGCGTCTAGGTGATAACCCTGCTGTTCAGCCTTCCATTTCTATTGTATTTTTAAGGCTTGGCAAGTCCTGGGGACCACACAGGCAGAGAATGAGAATGAGCAGGCAGCGATTGTCTCCCTCCAGAGGTAAGGAGGTGCCAACACACAACTCCCCAGGGATTGGTCATGTTGTTTTTCCAGCACTATTCATTCAAAAGCACTCTGGCAAACACAGTATGATATAAAGAAAGGTTCAGGAAAAAAGATGTATAATGGAACTTGCTCTTAACAAATTTGAAATAGTTGAAGCACACTAGCAAACAAAATAATGTGAGGAAAATGGTGTGATTAAAGTGAAGAAAAATGAATTTAAATATTATTTATCAGAAGAAATGACCTTAATATGCACAGTTAATTATGACCCTAAATGCACACTTAAAGGCTATTAGCAATTTACTTTTTCGGTATTTGACAGAAGCTCTTATCCAGAGGAACGTACAAAAAGCTTTGAGGTCTCTCACTGATTGACTGTAGGTTACAGACTTAGGATATCATCAACCTAAAACTCAGTTTTTTTAATACATAAAAACAAACAGGGAAAAGTGCTAGTTTTATTGTTTCAGAAAGATGGATGTCTTCACCTGTCGTTTGAAGACGTTTGGATATCTAGGGGAAGTTAATTTCACCACCTCAGTTCCAGAACACAAAAGAGTCTTGCTGTATATCTACCTCTTACCCTGAGAGATGGTGGGACTAGTCACGTAGTTCTAGTAAGAGGGAGCATGGTACAGTGCGAGGAGTGACAAGAGCTTTAAGGTTAGAAGGACCTGGTCTATTTTTGATGTGTTCAGCTACCAGAAGCCAGTGGAGGGACAGCAGCAATGAGGTGGTGTGGGAGAACTTAGGTTGAAAAGAAGTCATGCAGCTGCATTCGGGATGGAGAATGAATTCCATTCTTCTGAAATCTGCCAGCAGTGAGTTGCAGTAGTCCAGTCTCAGTATGACAAGAGAATGAACATGCACCTGAGGCAAATCCTTCTGATGTTGTAGAGAAGATACCTACATGAGCGTGTAACATTAGCAATATGGGAGGAAAAAGGATAAATTGCCCATGGTTACTGCAAGGATGTGAGCAGTGTTGATTTGCATAATTATCTAAACTGAATAGAATATATTTCTTTGCTGTAAGAATATATTTCTCTGCTCTTATAATTTCTGTACAAAAAAAAAAATTGATCCTATTAAAATTGTATTTTATAAGCAGCAAGACATTTGGCAGATTATAGTTATTGCAGACAGAGAAGCCATAATCTTACAAAAGGTTCCTCTAAGCAATCAGCAGAGAAAACTCATCTGATTGTGTTAATCACCAGTTACACTCAAAAAGCTCAATATTCACCATGCACCAGCAAATATTATATACTGTAGTACAATATAAGACTCTGTAACTTTCTAATAAAAATTTGATGTGTCCAAATATCTGCATTTCCAGACCATCACATATCCAAACATTTAGCCATTTCCTTGAATTACTTTTCTACCAATCCAATAATAATAATCCAAATAATTATAATAGGGTGGGGCACGGTGGCTTAGTGGTTGGCACGTTCGCCTCACAGCTCCAGGGTTGGGGGTTCGATTCCCGCCTCCACCTTGTGTGTGTGGAGTTTGCATGTTCTCCCCGTGCCTCGGGGGTTTCCTCCGGGTACTCCGGTTTCCTCCCCCAGTCCAAAGACATGAATGGTAGGTTGATTGGCATCTCTGGAAAAAAATTGTCCGTAGTGTGTGATTGCGTGAGTGAATGAGAGTGTGTGTGCCCTGTGATGGGTTGGCACTCCATCCAGGGTGTATCCTGCCTTGATGCCCGATGACGCCTGAGATAGGCACAGGCTCCCCCGTGACCCGAGGTAGTTCGGATAAGCGGTAGAAGATGAGTGATGAGATGAGTGAGAATTATAATAGGTTGTTAGATATTTATACATAAGAGAAGTGTTCTAATGCTGATCTTTAAGTACAAGGGTGATGTAGTTGATAAAGTGGATGAGCCACACAATTAAGCTATGGGAAAAAGTAGTGGAAGCCAGGCTACGAAAGGAAGTGAATATTTAGTATATTTTATGGATAGTTGGCTGTTTTGTATATTGGTAGAAGAAATTTGGAGATGGAGCTGCCAGGTAAGAGGTCAAGAGGAAGGACAAAGAGGAGATATATGGATATGTTAAAAGAGGACATGAATTTGAACTGGTGAGAGTTGAGGATACCGAGGATAGAGTTGGGTGGAAACTGATGATTTTCTGTGGTGCCCCCTAACGGGAAAAGCTGAAGGTACGAGATATATATATATATATAGTACTGTGCAAAAGTTTTATGCAGGTGTGAAAAAATGCTGTAAACAATGTATGCTTTCAGAAATATAAATAATGAGTGTTTATTTCTGTCAATTTACAAAATGCAAAGTGAGCAAACAAATAAAAATCTAAATCTAATCAATATTTGGTGTTACTACCTTTTGCCTTCAAACCAGCATGAAGTGATGGCATGGCCCCCACAGAGCCCTGATCTCAACATCATCGAGTGTGTCTGGGATTACATGAAGAGACAGAAGGATGTGAGAAAGCGTACATCTACAGAAGATCTGTGGTTAGTTCTCCAAGATGTTTGGAGCAACCTTCCAGCCGAGTTCCTTCAAAAACTGTGTGCAAGTGTATCTAGAAGAATTGCTGCTGTTTTGAAGGCAAAGGGTGGTCACACCAAATATTGATTTGATTTAGATTTCTCTTTTGTTCATTCACTGAATTTTGTTCATTTATGAAAATAAATGTTTAACACTTCCATTTTTGAAAGCATTCTTTGTTTACAGCATTTTTTCACACCTGCCTAAAACTTTTGCACAGTACTGTATATATATATATAAATCTCAGACCCCAGGTCCTTCAACTTAATTGTGATTTTGTATGGATGTCTACTGTTGTCAACAAAAAAGCATTTTAACATAGTTTCCCCCATGGTTCATGGCTTTGTGAAGGAAGTGCGTGATAGCATCATCAGCTGAAGCCATTGGGAAAGTACAGTATGCGAACTGTAATGGATCCAGGGTGTCGATTAACAAAGAGGTGATGGAGTCTCTGACCAGCCTTTCGTAGCACTTCATCACAGAGGTCAGGGCTACTGGGTGATAGTCAATGAGGCAGGTATTCTGGGGCTTTCTTCAGAACAGACACGATAATGGACTGTTTAAAGCATGTGGGAATTACCAGCTGTGACAGTGAGAGGTTGAATATTTCTGTGAACAACCGGTGCTAGCTGGACAGCACAGACTATAAGGACCCTACCTGAGATACTTTCTGGTACTGCTGCCATCCTGGTCGCTCTCCTGAAAGCTTTCCTCACATTGTGCTCCAAGATGATGAAAACTATTGCTAGAATTGCTACTGTAGTGAATACAGACAAGACTGAGAAAGTAATGAAATGTCTCAGTGCTGTTATAGTAAATATTAGAACTCTAGGAGCTATGCTTGTCCGATCAGATCAAATTACTGGATCAGATCTAACTGTTGTATTACAAAATACTGTATATCACAGACAGGTACAAACAAAAAAATAATAACCATTCTATCAGCACATTGGAGTTCCCATGCATGTTTTCCCTGCTCAGGACTTAAAGAAAAATAGCAGTAATGATGTGAGTTCAAGCTCTTTTAAGCCTTATCAGTTATAATTAAGTGGCGCTGTATCTTTTTTTTTAGTATTCATCAACAATGTAAATGAAATTTTAAATATATTAGTTTTTAAGCTGTGAGGACAATTTAATGTCAGTGTGAATATAAACCTTTGCCAGTATATATTATTTATAGTAATATGTAGCAACAAATGCTGTGAGGTAAATGTACAGGAACTTTACTGTAACACTACGGTAGTTATACTGTGCTGCCAGGGCTTCGTTACATTTCTCTTTTTTATTATATTATTTTAATAATAAAAAAGTTCCTGAATTTAACTTTATAAAGCACTTTTTTGTGCAACGTGATGTCTACCCTCATGAGATGGTGCAAGTAGTCACCTGTAAATTAAAAAGGAAACATCTGCTACTCATCATGCTGCTTGTGAGCTAATTAGTGTCCATCAAAGCTGCAGTCCATTTGATTCAGACCTGAAGACTGTGTGTGTGTGTGTGTGTGTGTGCACGCACTGGGGGGGTCTTTGATATATGTGTGCGTTCACATGTGCAGATGCCTGGAGCTCCACCCCAACAACCTTCAGGCCCTCATGGCATTGGCGGTGAGCCTGACCAACACAGGCATGAAGCAGGAAGCATGTGAGGCGTTACTAGGCTGGCTGAGACATAATCCCAAATATAAACACCACCTGAAGAACAGCAATAACCTGCAGGGTTCACCAAGTTCACGCCAACTCTCCTTCTCTGCACCAATGGCATGGTGAGGGTTTCCAACTATATTTCTTATGAATTTTAAATTTGCTTTGAATTTTGAAAGGAGAATTTAACCATTATGCCTAAAAACACATTTAATACCTTCTCTGTTGTCCAATATAGACAAATTCATTACTTTTAGGGAATTTTAGGGAATTGCCCCTGGGGTAAAGCTTTTTTGCAAAACATTACTTAATAATTCTAACTTATAATTCTAACTAATATGTCATTATCTCATTATGAATTACCTAAATTAGTAGAAAATAGTAAAATTGAAGAAAACCCTGGGCTGTGGCTTTGAGAGCATGGGATCCTGCCACTGGATCACCAGGGGACGTAAACTGAAATAAGTGTTAATTTCCTTTTTTTTTTTTTAAATTATTTACACTTGTAAATCCAAACAAGAATCTCCAAAGAAGGTGTCCACGACTGTCAAATGTTTTTTTTTTATTGATCACTCCTATAAAAATGACGAATTGACTGAATGTCAGAAGGTTAAAAAACGATAGGCTGGTTTACTGGATTATTCATTGATGATTCATTTGAGTAATCAAAATAACTCACACTCTTTCCTTCAGCTCCAAAACTCCATGAATGGTATTATAATAGCAGCAAGAACTAATTATTTTGGGCAGTATATTAACTCAGTGATTTCAGTCTCTGATAAGTATCTGTCTTACCATAAATCTTTCTCTCAATCATTTCAGCTCTCTGCTACCTGAGTTGAAAGAGCTGTTCCTGGAAGCAGCCCAACAGAATCCAGACACGATTGACCCGGACCTGCAGACGGGCCTCGGTGTGCTTTACAACCTTAGCTCTGAGTTCAACAAGGCTGTAGATGCATTTAACACAGCACTGTCTGTCCGGCCAGAGGTACCCGTTCTGCCGACACACTGCTGCTCTAAGACATACAACACATTAGGAGCACTTTTACATCTGCGCATTTATGCAGTTATCCAATCAGCCAGTCATGTGTCAGCAGTACAATACATAAAGACCTGCAGATACAAGTCAAGAGCTTCATTTAATCTTCACATCAAACGGAATGGTGGAAAATATGATATGATCTTTGTGACTTTAACCACAGCATGATTATTGGTGCCAGATAGGATTGTATGAGGATTTTTAGACATAGTTTATTCATTTATTCATCTTTTCAGAATTTTTTAAAGGGTTAAAAGTTAAAGGGTAAATAAATAAATCCAGCTCTTTCCCATGAGGTCCAGACACATGATTTTTTTATTTTTATGCATTGACTCCATAGCAGGGGTAAGTGCTCAGGCAGACAGGATCAATATGCACAAATCCGTAATCAATATCCAAAAACTAGTGGGCTGAGCACAAAAGAAAAAATGCTGTAGAATAAAAAACCATTGAACTAGTGAAATCAAGTGAACTAGGACCATGGACAGGGGAAACACATTTTTTGACTGACTTCATCATTTTGTGCCATAAATTTTTATACTCACCACACACAGTGCTTATGAAGATGTTACTAAGAGATGTGTCAAGATGTACAGATTGTACTAAGCAATGCAGATTGAATTGTAAACCATCACAATGCCCAAAATCTGGCACCAAGCTACTGATTCAATTCATTTTTCATTTTGATCGTAAGTGAAGCTTTATACTCTACTGCCATTATTAAAAGAATGTGTAATAAGTGTTTGTTTGAACTCGCTTTCCAAGCTAAATTCAGTCTCCATACATAGACCACATTTACACACAATCAAAATCCTTCCTCTTTTATTTGACATGGTAATGTGTGCTCACCTTCTGGGGGACTCAGTTCCTGAATACAATGAAACATAATGTCTGCACCATTTCCCAACACCGGGTATCTCTTGGGCATCAAGCTGCTCAGACACACACCATGAGCACAGAGCTGCATTCTCTAAAAACATGGCAGTATAGAGATTCTTTAGACAGACTGAAACAGACCTCAAGAAGATTACGGATAATGGGGTTTATTTTGGATAATGTACAATGTAAAAGATTTAATACTGGGATTTTTTTAAATGCTGATGTCAGATATAGATAGATATGGTCTAGTTTTGGACAAATTAAAGCTTAGAGATTATGTCAGCATCATGGCAGGAAATAATAAATCTAAGGAGATCAAAAAGTGACATTGTAGTTTCATAGTCATAAATCAAACATAAATCAGGAATCCATTTGCTTTTGCGCATTTACTTAATGATGGAAATGTAATAGATGTCATGCTCCAAAAGCTTTAAATCACTTTGGATATCAAAATTTCTAATATCCACCCAAAGCAAATAGCTTTATCTTTAAAAAGTATTATTTAATACACTTCAGTTCTTTCATACTAATAATGTAGTTAATTATGTAAGGCTTTACAAACAAGGGCCCCGGAAATTACAGTGGTATATTCACACATGTATAGCCTAAGGATTTACACATTTTTCAGTACTGTTTGTCTTTACTTGCTCTTCCACACCTGTATACTATAGTGTTTTATAATCCCTCTATCTCGTGTCAAACAGAAGTGGTTCTCTTTTGCGTCTGGTTCCTGTTACCTCTGACTTGTTTATTAGGGATCTAAATCTACATCTGTATTAATGGTTTGTGAAATTTCTTTCATTAAAATGCTCTATACAAAATAAATTGGACTGAAATCCAGATATTACATTTGTAAAGCATGTTTCTTAACGATGACCAGATTGTAGAAGCTGGTAAAAGCTTAAATGCTTAAAAGTATAGTCAGAAGTGGAGTAACTAAATAAATAATATATATTCCTTCTCAACACTGACAGGACTACTTGCTGTGGAATCGTCTCGGGGCAACACTAGCTAACGGAGACCGCAGTGAGGAGGCAGTGGAAGCATACACCCGAGCTTTGGAGCTCCAGCCTGGTTTCATTCGATCTCGCTACAACCTGGGCATTAGCTGCATTAACCTGGGTGCACACAGGTCTGTGTTTATCTCCTCACCTGGGTTCTTACATTTTAAATCAGCGTCATATGACAACCGCAGCATCCCACATCCATATTACTGAATTTTGAATGATCCTATTGGATGATTTCAATGTAACGATATTGCCAAAGGACACAACACATGAGGAAGACTGGAACAGTATTACTACAGTCAATTCCAAAATTATTAATCTAAATAAACCAAAAATTTTATTTGAACAACACTTTAGACTTCACAAAGCAGCTTTTTCAGGAATCTAAAAATTCAGAATAAATGTTTACATCTTCAGTTTATATTTATCCATAATGAGCGATCAGAGGCAGTGGTGGCAAAGAAAAACTCCCTGAGGCAATAAATGTAAATCATGAGCAACACATTCAAAGGCCTTTTTTTTTTTAGTTAAATATTGGTTTCACAATTATTGGCATCTGTGTATGTTAATTCTTGGTGCAGACTTCCCTGAACAGAATAACAACATTATTCCTCTTTCTGTAGATGGATCTTGGACCACTTTCTTCATATTCTTTATAGAAAACATAGTGCCATTATTTTGATCCAAGGTCCATCTGTAGCCAAATTGTAGCTGATTGGCAGAGGCAACCAGGTTTTAGCAGTATCTAAGCAAAATTTTAGCAGCATCATGTGCTCAGTTCTTGGTTCAATTAATTCATCTGTTGTTGCAGGGAAGCAGCCAGCAACTTCCTGACAGCACTGAGCCTGCAGAGGAAGAGCAGGAGTCGACAGCTCTCACACCAGGTCATGTCTGGAAACATCTGGGCAGCATTGAGGATAGCACTCTCAATGATGGACCAGCCCGAGCTCTTTCAGGCAGCAAACATTGGGGACCTGGACTTGCTCATGAGAGCCTTTAACCTGGACATGTAAACCGGCATTTTTTGACTGAGTAAAAGCCAAGAACCCAAAGTCCTTCAAATGAAGGAAGCAGGGTTTTTTTTTCTTCTTCTTCTTCTTTTTCTTTCCGCAGAGCACCTTTACATTCCTAAGAACTATGATTTCAGAGAAGAGCACAATGCCTGGAAGACTGTAGAATTATGCCTTAGAGAAAATAGTAGTTAGTGAGGTCTTGCCAGGTGGAGGATGGATATGCTGGAAGAACTATGGAAAAAGTCTGTAACTCAAAGCAGTTACATTTCTCATGTATGTCTTTTGTATGATGAAACAGATGCAGATCTGAATTGTCAGATAGATCAAAGCAATAGTTTAAAATTGTTCAGTGCTATAACCCACAGGTCCTATTTCAGCTTTTTCCTAAATGTAGTGTTACGGGGAAAAAATCTGTTGTTTGCTGTGACTTTGCTGCAGAACAGACTGTAAAGCCTTATTTAAAATGCATGTCAAACTATTAGTCATTTCAGAGACTTTATGGGTATGATGAGTAGATGCAGATGAGTTAGTTCGCCTCTTGATGGGTTATCATTTACAAAGAAACAAGGCTTTCATTTTGCATCTTTATATACTATATATCACTGAATGCCATATGTGACTGTCTTATGAAAGACCCACAAAATATCAGGTGACTGTCCTCCACAGTTCTACTTGACATAATGTTATGCTTTGTGTTATTGCATTGTGTCTTAAAGCTCATTTAAGACTTTTGTTGCATGTGATGTGATGAGAAGTGTGAAAGTGTCAAAAAAAAAAAACAGTTTGGGCAAAATAATGAATGATGCATAACTTGAGATCATGATTTAATTTGTTTTTGTTTGTAAAGATGGAAGCAGAACTACCGTTTAGGCACCTTACTAAGGAAACACCATGGAAAAACATGGTAGCTAGTTAATTAAATATGCACTTATTTGCTTCTTCTCAGTATAACTAGCTCAATTAGTCCATGTATACAGGACAACACAAACAGCATGGATGAAACATGAGGAAGTTTGCATATCCATCTTTACAGGGCACATATTTTCTGCTTGAATTTAGCACGAGTGACCAAATATATTTATTTGAGTTATCGTTTTTACGTTAAGCTCTTTACGACTTGCTTATTTAAATGACTGTAAATTCTCAGTGACAGGCCTGTGCTTTCTAGCTGATTACTTCCTACTGTAAATTATCTAACCGATATGTTGGTAGAGCCCGAGGAATGTCTCCCCCCTTTTTTAGACCTCTGTACAATCTCAGGTGAGATGATCTAGATGACCTTATACTCTAGAACTCCTTATTTATGAGGACAGCATGCTGAATGCACTTATTTTTTTGAATGCAGTTGCTTTATTTATATGCATGAAATTGTCATGCCTCTTTTATTCTATCTCTCATTTCTATGACGTACATAATCCTGATTTTGCATTTCAGTATATATTAAATTTTATGTACATTTAACTTAAAGCAGATTATATAATGATCGTTTTTGCAATGCAACTAGTAATCTAGATGAAATCTACTTTATTGTATATCTGTTCATACTATTCTCACAAAAGAGATCAGATTTACTGAAGCCTGTAGCGCATGCAAAGCGTAGTAGCCTGAACCAACCAAGTGTGCAATCAGTGACATGACATGAATCTGTCCTTATTATGACGAAACTATACATGCTGCATCTCTTAATAATATGTCACAGGCTTCAATAAGTCTGGTGCAACACACTTAAACATAACATAATATATCAAATATTGAACAAACATATGAAAATGATCTTTTAAAATAAAATAAAATGTAATATACACTGTGGACTTTCTGTTCTGTTTTACAACCTCAGCTGTTTTACTTTAATCATTAATAGTATTAATAGCATATATATCTCTAAACCTACCTTTAATTATTTTTTTTTAAACACATGACGCATGGATTTATTTTGCCTCGTCAAAAGAAAAAACAGTCAACACTCATGTGATTTGGTTTATTTAATAGTCCAGTCAATAGTGTTATTGGACAGATAGTTCTCATGAACTCATTTGCCCTCATAATGTTGTATGCAGTATTAGGATAGGAAGATCCATTACAAAAGAACGGTGTGTAAATATGCATAACTATAGGATTGGCACACTCATTTGCAAAAAGAAAATAATTCAATAAAATCTTTGTACCATTTGACATTCAGTTCCTTGAAAAACATGAAGAAACAGATGAACCACATAAGTTCTATTATACATTTCAAAATATCGAATGGCTAACTTGCACATTTTGGACTGTAGCGTGCAAGCTGATAATACGAAGGCTTGCTTAAGAAGGAGGTGTTCGAAGCATCGTCTTTCACACTCTGAAAAGAACAAAGGCAGACAGGTAGAATGCAGCCATAGTGTATGACGTTTTGATTAACTCTTAAGATGTAGTTTGAAAGAGAAGAGAGAGAAAGTGAGAAAAACAAGAAACCAACACTGGAATATTAAAACAGTCAAGAAATAATGGTTTGTCTAGTCCAAGAAACAAAGTGGGTGAGTAGATGGTGTAAAACAAGAGAAATATCACTTTCTCATATGCATTAATCTATGATTATTAATTAAAAGGGTGGGGGGTGGCGTTCCGTGAAAAACCTAAAACTGTAAAAGATGAAAATTTGGTATTATTGAGCACCGTACAGAGTAAATTCCACATTCACATCACCCAAGGATCTGAGATCCAAGTTTGATGTAAGATGCTGCATATGATGTTAGAAAGTTGAATCCACTAGTCAATGTATATATTGCTTATTTATTGGATACGAATGGTCTGTGAACGTGTTTGAGAAGAAAAACATTGGTGAATCAGACCTGCGTAGTCAGAGAACCTGGACAGGGTAATGAGTATAAAGCACGTATCTATTGCACAAAACAAATCATTGGTACTTTATTCTTGTCTTGTTATACTGACAAATGGTTTAAACATACATAATAATGTATTGTAATTATGTTGTGCTGAAGTTTTACAAGACTGAACATTTTTCCCCCAAAAGATCAAGGATATATAAAGATACTGTAACAGTGCATATTTAATTCCTACAAAAACAAACTTTTTCCCAAAATGGATGCTTTTAAACTTTACAATTATTTTTGCTTTGCACAATACTTTAACAGATTGTGCGTATTTGTGCATAATATTACGTTACCTAAATTCCACTTTACTTCGTAAATTTCAGTGAACCTACAAATGTTTTTAACACACTAATGTGTTCCGGTGCTCTTTCAAAATGTAATTCCAAGAACATCAATCGAACTTGGATCAAATCAGAGCTGGTTTGCATGATTTTCAAAAAGAAGATATCGCTTGAAAATACTGGCATAGAGTTTTGCTCAAGGCATTGAAAGAGAAAACAAATTTGGGTGTATATATATTAGAACATTATTCTGTATCATATTTTAAATGGCACACATCGCTCAGTATCCCCAGTACAGTACATAACCTCAGCAAACCAACAATGATCAAACGAACAGATTATTACACACATTCAGTTCCGTCCATTTGACCGTGCCTGACTGGTTGAGCCTTTTCTTTGCAGGTCTTTGCAGGGTTTGAGATGAATTTTCTCCTTCTCTACAGTGTGAACACCTCCCAGGTTTCCAGCATTGTCAGTTATATCCTCCTCCTCTTCTGTGACGTGTAGGCAGTGAGGTTCTACTCCCTAAGGTCCAAATCTAGCAGCTGGGCAGGCGCCGGTAAAAGTAAATATAACCCAAGTCTTTTGGAGGCTTTTCCGACAAACAGACTCTATGATCATTGTAAATGACCCATCTAAAACAAAAGGATAAAAAAAAAGATGTGAGTTATTTATTTGTCAGTCAGTCACAATATTTACAGTTGACTACAGTTTTGAGTGTAATCCTTAAAAATGATTAAAATCAATTGCTAAGAAGAACCTTACCTTCCTTCCTTTTTGATATGACATACATAATGACCTGACATAGTTGATGTTCCCATGTGACTTATGAAGGCAAAGAGTTCATAACCTACAGTAAAACAATTGCATATTATCATCTGAGAAACACAGACCAAATAAGACATATTCTATAAGAATATAGACCACTGAAAAAGTAATATACCGTTGAACTATTGTAACATGTTTCTGGCTGGCTTCCCTACTTTTAGCACATTATGCAAACCTTATTCATGTTAAACGGCCTGCCAGTTTCCACCATCTGCATTGACTAAAGTGTCCTAGTTAAGATGTTTGAGTTACTAAATGGCATATGAGCTTCTGAAACAGTTTCCACCACCCTGAGCCCTCGGGTTAGTTGAGACAGGTCTATAAATCCTCATGATCAAGCAATGGAATCCTTAAATTTCCTCTAGATCCTGGAATAGTGTTCTGTATCTTGGTAAATGTACTTTTGTGATTTGTAGTGTTAATAAAATAATAAATTCATTATACCTGATTATTTCTAATGAGTAATATTTTTAGAGTACATTTTAAATTCCACACTAGTGTTTGAGTTGATGCTGTTTGATGAGAAGGATACTCACGTCCAGGGCCATCTCGTACACGTGGACTACACATTTCCTGCTCCGGGGACAGTGTTGAGTCACTGTGTGTGTTGGCATTTGAGAAACTCATATCGTTGGGCTCTGTGTCTGCCATGTCAGACATAGGCTCGCTCTCCTCCTCACTCTCTGGGTGTGTAAAGATCCAATCTAAAGCCCGCTCCAGGTTATTATTCTGTAAACACACACAGGGGCCAGCACTGAGAATCTTCAGTGGCTGGGTTAGATGCCTGCCTGACAATCGAACCCGGGCCACGGCAATGAGAGCGCGGGATCCTACCGCTAGACCACCAGGAGGCCCAGAACAACCAATATTTACATTTCCTAATTAAATCTCGGTGTCATTGTACAGTCAGAAGCTTCTTTAAGACATAAGACACATGATCTGAAATAGTCGTATGAGTCACAACCAGTTATGATAGCCACCGTGGCCTGAGATGCTGTCATTATTCTGACCCAGTGTAGGACATGTAGGTGGCACATTTGCTAATTTTGTTTGGCTATTATTGGCCTGCTCTATGTGAGCTCACTGCCTCACATACCCTTCCTTCTGCCTAACTTGCTGTCAAAGGGAAAAAAATATTCTGACTAAATTGCCACTAATGTGCTGCTACCAACTAAAACTACATAGGATGACATTTCAAATTATATTTAGGAAAATAAGTTTACTGAATACCATTTCTGGGATTTCTTAAAGACTCAAGCCCCTGAATTTCCTCACTCTTCAACCACAGATGTTTCCTAACGTAGGTCCTGAGATAATACATAGTTATCAAATAAAAAGATATATAATTGAATAATGAACCACGAAGAGGAAAAATATAATGTAGAAGAAGACAATAATAAACCTAGACTGTTACACAACATGACTACTATGTTTAGAAAACCATTCACCGAAATAAGCATCAATACTTCAGCATGACAAGAAGCTGAATGTTGAATTTAGCAGCCGAGATGCAGGGTATGAGTCTCGCATGCTTGTCCGCTGAGTGTCTTGTCGAAATCATGACATGTCTCAACTTGCTTTCAATCAATCTCATATATAAATATGAGAGCTGGATACAAGGCAACTAAAATTTTTTGCTGACTAAAATGATTCAAAACAAACTACAATGTATAAAGTTATATCTCATTATATCCACAGCTTATATAATTTCCCTAGTTTTATCTAACAAAAACTCACTGCTTCAGTATATCACCACCACATTTTTGTGAAGTATTGACCCTAGGTGCAGCGAAACCCGTAATTAGTTTTGATGGAGCCATCAGAAATCATAGAATTATGGATATCACCAGTGTGGAATTAAAGTGTGACATCATCTTGTTACGGAACCGATCAAAACAAACAGCATCATGAAGTTTGAGGAGCAATCAAAACATATCTAGTATTGAACCATCAGTCATGGACTGACTATTAAACAATATAACAAACTTTATAAACTTTTCAGAGCATCATTAAAATGATAGTTAAAAATAGAAAGAATATAGCACAACTGCCCCTCACTATAGAGATGACCATACACCAATAGTCAGTGACAAGATAAGGAGAGCATTAATCAGGGTGTACAAAAATAGTTGATAATCCCAATTAAGGCTGATACATTTCCAGGTTGTAACACTACGCTGATGTGGGAAAGATAAAAGGGTGAATACTTGCGCAAGACAGGGCAAGCTAAAAATAAAAGGATATATACATTAATAATGAGGTCAGGCCTAATACTCACTCGCTTTACCCTTATCATGGTTGTGGTGTATCACACTGGGTGTGAGATAGGAATACACTCTGGATGGGATACCATTAGCACACACATCTATACACTCAGTTACACCTAAAGGCATTTTCTTATCCAATCGGCCTCCTGGCATATTTCATGGAACACAGAGGAAACTCACATGGACAACGAAAGAACATGGACAGAAACTCCATACAGACAGTTGCCCAAGCTCACAATTGAACCAGGTACTGAAGCTGTGAGATAGCAATGGAAGTCTTTAAACTTTTAAAATTGTTGAAGTATAACTGACAGACCTCTAAACAGGAACACATTAAGCTAACAGTTGTGATATAAACAAAAACAATAAACAGGTAGAGATCACATACCGTGGCTTTCAGGGCTCGAATGGTGTGATGTCTGGGAAAGCCCATGGAGGTGAGGATGGAGATGCTTTCTTCAGGAGGCTGGTTATCCAGAGGGGTGGCAGTAGGAAAGCTGGCACTGGGAAGGTCTGCCTCCATGTATGAAGGAATTGCAAGGGGCTCGGCAAAGTCTGCAGAAAACGCAACAGGTCTAAGTAAGAGCCATCTGCCATCTATAAGTATGCATGACTTGGAGCATATTTACATCAACAGGCAATTAAACCCAGCAGGAAATCTTCTGCATATGAATTTTCCCCAATGAGAAAGTAGGGTGCTTTATATGTGTCATGTATGTATTTCCCCAAAATCCCAGACTCCCAGAAAAGCATACAGGCAAACAAGTACTTTTTAAGAAAGTATAAGAAAACTATATTAAATGAAAAAGTTCAAATACATCTGTTCCCTTTAGTGTACAGAACAATGCTACAAGCTTAAAGACATGCATACGAATGCTATGATGCCCTTCTTAATTGATAAACAAGTAATGATTGATGCCTTTTTATCCTGATTGGTTGTTTGCTGGTTATTCTATTTTGCTCCCTTTTACAGAGGCAGCACAGAACGAAACTTCTGTAAATACAACCATTGCAGTACTTAGGCTCTTTTAGAGCCTGGAGTCTGACACCCAGACACTCTAACCAGATCAACCACACAGGGAAAGTGGTCTGCAACCTGGAATAAATGCAGTTAATTTCCCAGAAAGGGAAATTAATTGGTCACAAAGGAAGCAGGATGATGGCATGTCTGCTAAACTCCATTAAACAACTGACCTTAAGCAGAGAGGTAAAATATTTGAATTCAGTCTTTATGTACTTCACTAAATGCATATTATTACAAATCACTGAACAGTTTAATGCACAGAAGAGAAATGTGTAAATCTAAGAATACTCTCATATTACAGACTAAACCTCTGGTTGGAGCAAAGACAGTTGTGGTAGTTCTTAAGAGTGGTCTTATACTGTACAAGCACTCATGTTCCTGCCATATGTAAATGGGTTTTCTCTCTCTCTCACGCTGTCCCTCTCGCTCTCGCTCTCCTACTTTGCCTACTTGCTGTATTTACTTTCTTGTGACTGCATTGCTGAGCAACATACATTACAAGAGTCTGACTGAAAAGTAAAATACTAGATTTGTGTTGAGAAAATGGGTTTCATATGATAATGTATAAAACTTATAAAACTTGAGAGGTAAGGTGCTTGTTCTGTAACAATTCTGAAAAGCAACATGATCAGCTTATAGCATTTTATATGGTCAAAATGAATCGGGTTGAATCAATTTCCCAGGCTCTAAAAAACTTCTGGAACGGCCACATACACAACAACAAGCCACTTATAACTAACCATATAATTTCAAATTTAATGTAAATTTCAAATTTACATTAAATCTCACATAAAATGTCTTCACATACGTAGAAGATTTAGTTAGATGCTGAGATATATATCGTCACCAACCAAGACCAGAGACTAACTACAGCATTTAAAAAAACAAAAAAATTGTAGAAGCCGATTAATGTTGTGTAATACATGTGTATTTTTGATTGTTACTCCAAATTACACAGGCAGAGGAAAAGTGCCGTCTCCCTGTAAAACATCTGAAGAGAGTGCTTTATTTTTGTGATTCTGGCTAATCCAGACAGACCTTATAATCACTTCACACTCACATGGTTTCTTTCCCATTAGCCTTAATGTTTTTACTTCTTTTAAATAAATTCATACTTATAGCACTTCAAAGACATAATTATTCTTTGTAAATTCTCCATGAATTCCCAAAAGTAATAAGCTAAGCCTCTCTTGTAATAAAACACTAAAGATTCCATAAGTATACTGTAGGATTTGGATGAACATATAATTAGAAATATATGCAGCACATAATGAATATGCCTTCACCACATATAGGGCTTCATAAAGAAATAAAATATAAGGCCCACATAGTAATTTAATAATCTAAAGCACAATCTGCCCATAATATTGTTTAATATTGTACAGCCTGGTTTTAATAACAGTGATCTGAGAGAAACAGGTTAAATGACGGTGAATCTTCCAAAAACACAATTTCAGTTTCCAACTGTGATAAATGGTTAGTGTTCGTATATAGTGCTGACAACAGATTCCTCTAATAAGAGCTGCTCTTGTTGAACAGCACACAACAGTCTTACCTGGCTCCTCCATGTGAGCAATGATCCAATTAAAGGCCATTTCAGCTCCCATGTTCCCAGTGTAGTACACGGCCTTCCGGCAGGCCTCCAGAGGGAAGCCCATTTCTGCCAACTGCATCACAGAGGCCTCATCTATTTCCGGAGCTGGAAACAAATGGTAAAGAATGAACAGTTTACAGCTTATATGGATGGCTCATACAAAAAGTGAAGCATCTCACCGGGGCTCATTAGGAAAAGGCCATAATGTTAGACAGTAATCTCATGGTGGATTTACTATGACTAAAAACTAACCAGCTAGACTCATATTTATAACGCATAACATGAAAAACTGAAAAAAATAACACTTACATTCCAAAGAATTATTTACTGAGTTCTCTGTGGGGGAAAAAAAGCATTTCCAGTTAAATATGATTTATATATATATATACTTTTTGTACATTTGTATATATTTTTTCTTTTATTTTTAACAGCAGAAAAACATGGTCATAAGTGTACTATGTAAAATACACCTTCTGAACAGCATTTAGAGAATCTAAAGCACTTTTACAAATTTTGCAATGTTCAGGAAGTTCATTTCCTTACAGGCACAGAATGAATTAACAAAATATAGAAAATGTTACCTCTTGTGTCCTCAGGAATGACAATAGGAGGTGTAAGGTCAGGGAGCTCTTCTTCACTCGCTTGTAGCCCTGTAGCTCGGAGCCAATTCAAGTCCATAAAGTCAGGCATGTCTACAGAAATATCTGGTTGGAGAAAAATCAGGACAAAGTTGATAAAGAAGTGTGTATAAAAGTCATACCATTTTGTGTGTTTCTTGTGTTACATTCAAGAGTAGTGAAATAAATCCTGAATGTAACACAAAACTGGATAAAATCTGCAATTCTGCATCTTTCTCAAATGCGCTAAACAGTAAAAACAGGACCCACGATGCCCTCTACTGGACTAAATCACACATTATCTGCCTAAAACATAAGCAAAAAAGATTTGCAAACTGATAGTGTTTATAGTTTGTGTATTGCCTAAGCACCTTTGATCATGTGATGTGTCCGAGTTACACAAGACAGCTTGTGATTGGCAAAAACAGATGTCCACTATTACAAAAGAGAGACACTGATCTGTTTTGTAAAATGATTAAGGCAAAGCATGTCTCCGAATAAATAAATATCAGTATATACCTAGACCACATCATTCAAATTCAAATTTTATTTGTCTTATTATATATAATTATGCACAGTATGACATTTAGTTAAAAAAAGAATAAAGATAAAGCACAGGTGAATACAATATATATGTGTGTGTGTGTGTGTGTGTGTGTGTGTGTGTGTGTCAAAGAAAATAACAAGTATATCAGTAAAATCTAATAAAATATATCAAATCTAAAATATAATAAGAAACACTGTGATTCAGTGATGTGCATAAGGTCCGACATATAGTATGAACATATATAAATGTTAAAGTGCAGGATGTGCAAGTGTGCAATCTGCAAATGTCCGGCTTTTGTAGTGCTTATTCATATATCCCAATGCAGCCTGCTCAGTGTTTGTGTATTAGTGTAAAAAACAAACAGACAAGAAGCAATATACTTACCTAACTTTTTAGGAACCCAGTCCACTCCAAATGTGAACTTTTTCAGCTGTACAACCATGTAGTCAGGAAAAGATGCAAAACGAGAAGTCCTGAAAAAACAATATTATATATATATATACACACACACACACATATATATATTTGTTTAGTAGGAGAAAACAATGTGCTTAAATATAATCATCAACCCCAATAAATGAATGAAAAATGAAATTTTCAAAGTTTTTTTGAAAGTTTTTAAATATTCATAAACCAAATACTTCTATCAAACCAGTATTTCTATCAAAAAACTTAAACACTTCATATCAAACCAAATGCTGTTATGTTTCAACTGTTGGAGTCTGAGAACAATAATTCTCTTAAAACCTTTTTCCCTTAGTCTATGTGTATTCAGTGACCCGACTCTGTAAAACCCTTCCCAGGCTTTGGACCAGAACCTTGCTTACTTTACTCCAGCTGACTTGGCCTGCAGTGCCGAGCTCCAGAAGTCCGGAACGTTCTCAGGCTCATTAAAGGCTTGTAGGCAGGCGGTGAAGGGAATGCGGGCCCTCACTGGATCAGGAGGAGCATGTAAGTTTTCTTCAGCATCCTTCCGCTTAATTTCATATGCTATAAGCTCTTCTGCAATACAAAAATAATTACATGATGCTGACAGCCTTTGACTACTGATCAGAGTAATAGACAAAACGTGAACTGTGCACCACCTGGTGTCCGTATAATAATAACATTTTCCCAAGTAGTTGATGTATCTTACTACTGAGCTTCTATGAACTGCTGCTGTAGTATAAGAGTATAGAGAATAACACTTCAGGATGTGCTGTGGTAATAAGCACAAAATAATAAGCGAAAATAATCCTATTCATATACAAATCCAGGCCGACAATCATTTTATTATTTGTTTGATGTTTAAAAAAATTGTAATGCAGACCTTTATTCTGAATGAATGAGAAAGAAAGAGAGGACTGCTATGATATTTATGCAACATCTCCTCTTTACCTCTGTTGGTGGCGGCCTCTATGGGGACAGGAAGCTGCATAAGGTAGTCCACTCTTTGTGTGTAGCGTACTTTCTGGGACTGGCAGCACTGTACACGCTCCTCCACAATGAAGCGGAACACGTCGCTGGGGTTCTCTGAGCCAGCACTATTCCTCTGGAAATGGACAAAATGAAAGTGATAAAAAGCCCTTGAAGTACTCAGTAAGCAAACTGCCTTCTTTCATTATTTCATGGGACAACATTGGAGAATATAGTCAATTAAAAAAACATTAAAAAAAATACACATACAAATACAGGCCGAATTTTGGCGACAAAATGAGCAGGTCTATAATTTAAAGTTCACAGAGTCTGCCTCTAAAATAGGCATGCTGCTGCAGTCTCTCTATTCTGAGGCATTACAGAAATATATCAGCAATGAATATTTTTCCCATAACAGCAATGAATTACCAGAGCCAGCCAATTAAGTACAGCTTACAGTACAGCTTACAGAACCCACACTCTCCAGGACTCCACTAATAAATCAGGCTACACATTCAGAGAAAAAAAACAGCTCTGTCATGACTGCAATTTTACAACCTGATTTCTATTTCTCTTTTGATAATCTGATATATTAATAATACAGGAGATTGTGTTTAAAATAGCTACACTTGATTTTGTGTCATGAGAGCTTTCAGTGCAGTAGGTTTAACTCTGGACATGAAGGCAATGTAAATAGGAAGCATTATCTGCCTCGTGTAACTGATAACAGGTTCTAATTTTAACGTGATTGAGAAAGTCACTTAAGAGTACCAGTGTAAATATGGCAGCCCTCGATGCAGAGAGGTCTTCTGAAACTAGAGCCATGTGACAGATGTCAAGAAGGAGCGCACACATGTCACAAAATCTCAGATAAACCTGAGAAGTGGTTAATAAAAAAGAATAACTACCCCCACCCACATTGAACTAATGGAGCTACTTTTGCTACAACAGTAATATTTCTTTGATAAAAAGGAATAAGTTCTCACTTCTACCAGGTTGATAAAATGCAGGAAGAATTCTTGGGCGTCTTGTTGTCTGTTTGAGGAGAACTCCGGGTGGCCTTTGCTGACAAGAGCCTTGAACATTCTGGCGGAAATCCCTCTGTGCTGGTGCTGCAGAGGAAACAGCATATTAGACAATGACAATTCATTTGTGAGCTTCTTTACTTCATCTATTCCCTTTTGTATAGGCGGAAGCAGGCGACTGAAAAGTAAAATGGGTTACTGATGAATTCATTCTGCGTACAGTTTTTACAAACACAGCAGAAAAGTAAGGAATACTTCATAGCAAATAATTATCGTTATGCATTTCACAACCCAACAGCTGTGTGATATCAGCTCTTGGAAATTAATATGTGAATGCATGTGACACAAACTGCATATAAAAAACACAGAGAAATTATGACAGGAATAATACAAAGCAGGGTGAGTTGTTAGAAGAAAATAATCAATGACTGGATGGAGGGATACCATTAAATTCCAGATTTTGATTATATTCCAATAAATGTGCATATCAAAGTGTTTTATTCCTGTTATGCTCAAATTTGCTTATGATTAAAGAACATGGTTTAACCCTTGTATGTTGTTCGGGTCTGTGGGACCCATATTCATAAACATCAATAGTTTTGAAAAACTTTGCTTCCTTGTAAATTTGTTGATGTTTTTCCACTCATAACGTGATTACATTTGATTTTCTTTTTTTATTACATTTTATTAAAAAACAACAAAAAACGAGTAGCACTTTAATTAAAAAATGTGATGTAATAACGGTAAAGGGCAAATATTAACCATATATGCTGTTTATATTGCTTGTAATTGGGATGAAGTAAACATCTGTAGAGTATTTTAACATAAAATTTTTGATTGTTTTGAATTAAAAACCCAAAAATGCAGCAGGTCCACCAGACCCACGAACACTGGCTGAGTAACAAAAATACGAACATCATACAAGGGTTAATATTGTAGAGCATCTGTGAAACCTGTTATCACTTGTATTATAGGAGCTATAAACAGGCAGTCCAACTTTCTATTTTTCTACAATTGTAGCTTGTGTTATTATTGTCTTACTACTGAGAAGATTTTGCTGTGTCATAATCTTTACAATTATAGATTTTTCTCTGACTGATACAATACTGATACTGGACACTTCTTATAAAAATGGTACATAAATGCTACATTCTTTGCTCCTCAAAGAAAATATCACAATTTCAACAGTAACATTTTATGTTATTAAACACAACCCACTTATGTGGATCATCTGCTATCTAATCCTACTATAATAATAATAACAACAGATTAGAATAAGCTCATTCATATAAACCTGTGATTCGTCTTGGTGGAACTACAGTCAGAGTCCAACCAGCAAAGGTGTATACATGCTCCCTCCGAGGCACATGAAACCAGTCTGTCACAATTGTTGTCATGCAACTTAAAGGGACGACGTAGCAGAGTTGGAAAAAAGCACTATCCACCAACTTCCGCATGCGTGAACTCACAGACATCCAAGATTGACTGGTGCTGCTGTAATTAAGAGGGGAGACAAGAGTATGTCACCCCTCCTTCACTGATAGCACAGCCAATTTTTTGCTCTCTTGGACTCCACACCATGGATGGCTACAGCATCATTTGTGATTTGAACTCATTCATGCATTGATTAATCACAAGCATTCAAATGCCAACACAAAGAACTTATTATTATTATTACACACATAACATAACCAAAATGTAGCACAACAGAACTGCATAATAAGTAAGAATTTACTTGTTAATTGTTCACATTCTGTCTAAGTTGTTCATGCTCAAGTCAAATAACAAGCCGGACAGACCAACCTTATGTTCTTCTTTCATCACCTGTTCAATGAGTTCTGATTTGAATGGTGGTTTGGAATACAGGCCTGAAAGTAGTCCATGACCCAGTTTGGCCCTGGTGTACACAGAAACAACAAAGCATGTGGCGTAACGTGTGTGTTTTATTGCTACAGTTTACATCAAAGAACAACTTTTCAGAATTCAATACTCATTTACAGACAAGAATTCATCCTGATCTGGTTATAGAGCTTATTATTTATCTCCTTTTCCACTTTTGCTATAATATGTATGCATAATAATGGAATAATAAAATCTATTAGGCTAACACTAATACACAATATAATGTCCATTGCTAATCAAGTGAGGGTTTCAGGAGCTGACACTGTAGTGTTTAGACACCAGGCTTTCATCCTCAGATCGTTTTATTAATATGATGTGTGATATGTTATGTGTGATATTATGCCTCACATTTTTCACATTACCACTCACATCTGTGTGCTGAAGTCTTGGGTAGGATCAAGGGGTGAGTAGTCAAATATTCTCTGTAGATTACCAACATACCTAGAAATTTTAACCACAATTAATGCAAGACTGCTTTATATACCTCAAAATTTACATTCATTTCTGTCCCGTAATGTAAGCTAACATGCATCAAGTACACTATTTATTCACCACAATCAGGACACTTACGCTCTCTGGAACTCAGGGATACTGAAGAGCACTTGCATAGTGGTGCTGAGGTAGCAGCTGTTGCCCAGGTTTCTGATGCCTGTGTACCCTGAACCATAGACTGCCTTCAGCTTAAGGCCAGATTCCTGAATAACCTCCCACTCAGTGGCTTGAGGCTGCACGTGGTTGTCTGTGTGGTGGCCGTTCTCTGTCTGGTAAAGACAAACAGAGAAATCTGAATCAAAATCAAAGAATCAAACACTAAGCACATTTTTGAATGAAGTTCCAAAAACAGACCCTTTGCATCTTTAGCATGTCTATTCCAAAGTGTGCCAAGTGTTCTGATATGTGAGGGTCAAGTACCGCCTCTTCTTCATCGAAGGAGTAAACATCTGTTTAAAAAAAACAACAGTATTGAACACTTTGTTGTTTTAAAAAACATGTTCTTAGCAAGCCAAACCTATTAGCTGATGTCATGTGGAATGATTAGTTTATAATTAATTCCTTTTATATATTTTTGCTGCTGTGACAGAGAAATTTCTCCATTGTGGGACGAATAAAGGTATATCTTTTCTTATCTTATCTTATAATACCTTGCATGCAATGCAGTTTCAGTGAGAAATTAAAATCCAAACCTGAGGCACTGACCTGCTCCATCTGGGGTGATGGTGTCTAACTTGACTGCTAGTGGGAACTTGGTTTCTTTGTAGTGCTCGAGGGCATGTCCGTTCCCGCCACTTCCATCGAAGAACCATTTCCCACAGAGGACCGAGCCATCTGTCAGGTTCAGCCACAGGTTCTCTCGCATTTCACACTTGGCACACTTCCAGCCACTAAACAAAAAGCAAATACATAAAAGAAACTCCTCACACTGCCAGTCACATCTTTTCGTTGTTGAGGATATCATTACTGTTTGAATTTATTTAATCTGTTTACTAAATATACACAGGGGCTGCATGATATTTTGCATGATATCAAAAGTGTCCTAAAGTTAAGTGAATACTGATTATATTTTTTTCAATACCAGCCATAACATCATACGGAAATAAAAAGACACTAACAACGTTAACGTATTTTATAGTAAAATGTAATATCATTGAAAATTGTTTAGCATACCGTGAAGTTTAAAATGAATAAATCATTTCAGAAATGATTCAGTGTTTACAACTGATTTTAAAAAATGCCTACAATATAAGTTAATAAAAAAGCAAAACTTACATTTTATTGAATTTAATTCCAATTACAGAAAAAATAAAACCTTCTAGGGACCCATGACTATAAGCCTAACAAATTGACTGTTGTTTTGTTTCATGCTGTGATTTCAAAATATAATTAAGGACATTATAATATTTATCCACTGGGGATTTCCACAAACTTATTAAACAGTTTGAAGAAACATTAAGGCATGAAGACATAAGTGTTCAGTGTATCAGTTTAAAGGGGGTTTCTGAACTCCTCCACTACCATTACTAGAGTGCCAGGAAGTCCATCTGATACTGAACTGATATTGCAGTTGCACTAACCTTGGAGGAATCCGACCCCGGTTCTCTTGTTGTCTGAGACCTCTGGCATGCTTGGACACTTGAAGCTCCTCCTCCCATGAATCTTGCTCTTGCTTTTTGTATGCTGAAGCAGCATTAAGTACAGCATCACAAGCAATTGTCACCTGAATGGGACAAAAATACACATTTTTATATATATATAAACTTACAAGAGACAGTAGTATAAATACATGGTACTTTTGTGCAGGCACCTACACTCAATGATCACTTTATTAATTCATGCAGTTATCTAATCTGCCAATTGTGTAACAACAGTTCAATGCCTAAAAAAGTCAAAAATCCATCAGCTTCAGGTAATGTTCACAGCAACCTTCAGAATGGGTGAAAATATGGTATCAGTGATTTTGACTGTGGCATGATTGTTGGTGTCAGACGGGCTGGTTTGTGTATTTCTATAAATGCTGTTCTCCTAGGATTTACATGCTCAAAACTATCTTGTGTTTCGTCAGAATGGTGTAATGAGCCAATGAGTAGTATTTCTGTGGATCAAAACACCTTGTTGATGAGAGAGGTCAATATGGAATGGTCAGACTGGTTCGAGCTGACAGAAAGACCACAGATAACCACTCTATGAGCATAAAAAACACTGCGGCAGATTGGCTAGAACACTAGATGGCCTTGTTGGGTTCCACTTTTGTCAGCCAAGAACACAAAGAGTCTGCAGGGGACACATACTCACTAAATTGGACAGTTAAAGACTGTTAAAATTTCTACTGAGGCACACAGACAGTTGGGGAAGAATTTGGTGACAACAGCATAAATCCAAGAACCCAACCTGCCTTGGGTCAACGGAGGGAGTGTTTTATTGACACAAATTGGGTACATTAATAGCAATCATTGCTTGAGCATTGATGACGACCATTTACATCCTTGCGTGGCTTCTAATGAGCAATTCCACCATTATAACACACCATCTAACAAAGCAAAATTCATCTCAAACTGGTATCATGAGAATGAAAACAAATTCAATGTTCCTCACTGGCCTTCCCAGCAACATCCAAAACAATCATTTGGTTATGGTAGAATTGGGACAGTTGCAGCACAAAAGTGCACCTGAAAAATCTGCAAGAATTATATGATGCAGTCATGTCAACATGGATCACAATCTCAAAGGAATGTTTCCAACATCTTGTGGAATCCATGCAACAAAAAAATAAATTGAGGCCATACCTGGTATTAGTATAGTGTTCCTAATAACGTCATTGAGTATAGAGGCTATAATTCAAATTCTCAGCCAAGTTATTATTACCTGTCATTAACATGCAAACACTGTATGGATACAGATTTTGGAGAACTGGAAATGCCTTTCTTCACTCAGTCATTCTACACTTTCTAAAGTCAGGAGTATCACACATTAGAAAATATATTCAGGTGTCATTGACCTTCTTTGGAGGTGGATTTAAAGTGTATTTTGATGCATGTGCAGCACATCCACAACCTGACATACACTTAGGACATTCAATGACAACTGTAATCAATATGCTTCTTCTACAAATGACTACAAATGACCTCCAGAGACTAACAACGATGTCTGGTGAGTGCTTGAATAGCTTTAATGTTTGTCTACATAATGTGAGGGGGAAGGGGGAGAGCCATTAGCAACAAATATGCATTCATCTTAAAGCTATGTACAACTGTAAACAGTACATTTTCTTTGTCAGTAAAATTTTGTAGTGTCAGAACCTGGGACTGAAATGGACTAAATTGCAGTGATTGGATGAAACTACAGGGGGCACGGTGGCTTAGTGGTTAGCACGTTCGCCTCACACCTCCAGGGTTGGGGGTTCGATTCCCGCCTCTGCCTTGTGTGTGTGGAGTTTGCATGTTCTCCCGTGCCTCGGGGGTTTCCTCCGGGTACTCCGGTTTCCTCCCCCGGTCCAAAGACATGAATGGTAGGTTGATTGGCATCTCTGGAAAAATTGTCTGCAGTGTGTGATTGCGTGAGTGATTGAGAGTGTGTTTTTGTGTGTGTGTGCCCTGCGATGGGTTGGCACTCCGTCCAGGGTGTATCCTGCCTTGATGCCCTATGACGCCTGAGATAGGCACAGGCTCCCCGTGACCCGAGGTAGTTCGGATAAAGCGGTAGAAAATGAGTGCGAGTGAGTGGATGAAACTACACTAAATTGCCCATAGTGAAGTGGATAGTAAGTCAATATAGTTTGCAAAATTATTTGCAATTAATTAACAATTTTTTTTAATTGCATTTACATTTCCAGCATTTGGCAGATGCTCTTATCCACAGCGACTTACATTATCTCATTTTTTAATTTAATTTTATTTATTTATTTCAACTGAGCAATTGAGGGTTAAGAGCCTTGCTCAGGGGCCCAGCAGTGGCAGCTTGGTGGACCTGGGATCGAAATTACAACCCTCCGATTGATAGCACAACACCTTAACCATTAGGCGATCACATCATTTTTTTATTGTGATTGCACCAATATTCACCCTATTTGTGTGAAACTCACTGTTCATGGTGCTGCCATTAAATATCACATAATTAGTTCATGAAGACTAAGGAGCAAAGTTCTTTAAACAGTATCATTCAAGGCTTGGTTAAAAAAAAAAAACATTGAACATGGTGTACATTATTAAAAAGAAAAGAAAAAAAACATGATTCTGTGTACAAGAGACCAATCATCTCTCGGTGATGACTGACAAGCTCTCTTGACACCACCACCACGTTTAAAGAACCATAACTTTAATTTTTTTTATTTGTAAATAATTTTCCAAACTTTATTGGACTTTATCAAATTATATACTTCTATAGTCCCTTTGCTATAATTGGTGTTAAATATTTCTTCACTGATACACAACAGTCATGCTGTCAAACATATTTTTAACCCTATGTGTGGCTGCTGTCAACTGATCTATATAAAATTAATGATTACACATGGCCTTCTGCTATGATATTAAGACTAGAGAGCTTTGGGCTGAAGGAGAAAACAGTATTCATTCTGAAATCACATCTTTTGCATGCAGGACACACACAGATTAGTCTCACACTAACCAGGGCAGGCAACTCCTCGATATTTGGTAAAGGGATCTCATAGTGGTCTGGGAATATGACAAGCTTGGCTTCATCTTCATATTCATAATCATCCCCGTTAAAGTCACGGTTAAGTTCTAAATCTTAGAAAGACATGAAAAGAGATGATCAGACATGTATCAGCATGACAGCAAACAAATCATATCTATAATCATTTATATTTTTTAAAAAAATAGCAAATACTTTATGAATATAAAAAGATACAATCAGCAATAAAAGAAAATATGAGCTAACAACTCAGTGATAGATTTTCAGATACAAATCTCGCACATTTTCACTACATTCAAAATGGATGGGATTAAATTGTGCTTGGCAATCTCTTTACTATTCTGTCAGAATCCCACACACATGTCAGTACTACACAAAGACATTCACCCTGCCAGCCTGCTGATGTTACTGTCAATCAACAGAGAGAGGGAACCTCATACACTGAGAATTGGAAATGACTAATCTCAGAGAAAGTATCTCCATTTTAAGGTCTGTTTACGCTCTCTTGTCCCATGACGCATGAGGTTGTCCTGGCTGATTACATCTCCACATTGGTCAATGTCAGGAGAGACAAATGACACTATCAGTCTTTATCTGTCCCTCAATAGGAAGGTCATACAGTTCAATTAATGACATATGCAAGCAAGAAAATGTGATCTGAATGTGCAAGAGCAGATTTAATGTGGAAAGATTAACTAGAATTTGAGGTTCCATTACAATAGAAGCTACACCCCAGTCAACGTCATTCCTCCAACAGTGGAAGTGTGTCAACCGCGAGGGTTGATAGGGCACAGCAGCTGACGGGAGAGCAGGAGCAACAGGCTCATCAAGCCACTGTAAACCAACCCTCCCCAGCAGTAGATCAGACCTGAGTGAGCATGTGGCACTTTGGATTTAGAACAGTTACTAACTGCACATACAAATAAATGACCTAAATTTAGCTCTGTCAAGAGAGGGCAAAGTTTAGTGAATATGGGGGGAAATGTCACTAAAAAAAATAATAATAAGGCAGAATATAACATCATAAATTATAATCATACAGAATATAGTATACAGCAGTCTTACCTAAAAATATTTTTCCATTCCGTCTTCTTGGCACAGCACCCCCAGCAGCACCTGTAGCTTTCTGTGATAAGCAACAACACTATTTATGATTCTGAACTTTACAATAAAAATCTTCATAATACAGTACAAATCAATTGCAGCACTAGGGTAATAGCTTATCTCAGTGGGTACATAGACGCCTGTTTGTAATACTGGACAATTATTGTGAGAAACGCATTGTTAAGTTGTATTTGTGTTATACTACAAGACCTGCTGTCACAATCACAAGCGATTCCTTGAGCGGAGAAAAGCAGACACTAGAGCTTCAGAAATGCATCCAGCTGTTACCTAAAAGATCCTGACATGAAAATAGCCCTATTTACTGATGCCAGTCTTGCTAACAAGGTCAAGTGGAATAAAGGACAAACAACTACAAAAAGTATTTCTATTAAAATTAGCACTAGGTTTTAATTACATATTCAAGAGTAATTTAATATTCAATGAGTAAGGATTTCTAATCATGACCACAGCAGAATGCTACTAACACAGTGGCACTGTAGCATCTTAGCAGCTTGCTATGCTGTGGTATATATTATAGCACATAATACATAGTGGTTAGTGGACACACACTGTTAATTTGCTAAAAAGTGATAATCATTGCACTCACATTTCCACTATTGATCACCGTTTGCTTTGAGCAATACAAATTAGGTAAGATATAAGAACTGGTATTAAAATCACTGAATCATAGCATAATCTATTAGGAAACAGTAAGCCACTACTGTAAACAAAAGAATAGTGTCATTTTTTTTCAGCATTATTAATTGTAAACACAATAATATGAATAGTGTCACATTTGGCAAAAACACTTAAGAAGTGGCATCACTGTTTATTTCCATACTGCTAACAACAAGAACAATACACAGTGTGTGAACGCACACAGCCACAACACCACAACAACCAAGAAAGCAGGCAAGAAAACTAAAGACAGAGTGTTATTGCATATAAATGATTACCGTTAGACACCAGGTATCTTTATCTGGACTCCCAGCTCACAAATGTCAGTGTTGTTATTAATCATTCATACGGACATATGTTTTCTAGCAAAGACATAAGTGCAACTTATACTCAATTTAAATGGCAGCAACAACTAAAGAAGAAAACTGATAGTGTATGGAAAAAAACAGCTTGTTGATTTGGAACTGGTCGGAAAGTGACTAGTTTTCTATTACCGCAGCTAAGACAGTAGCTCTGTCTGTATTCAAGTCACAGTTTTATATATGTACCATGTTATAATCTTGTGTACACAGACCTTCAGACTGACAACAGAAGAGCTGTACTTCATAGCAGCTTTTATTGGCCAAGAACAGCCCAAGACGGTGACTGAATGACATGAGTGACATGAATGACATGAATGAGCAACAAATCACTTTTTTTTATCGCATCACGTTCAGGGGCATGAAACGTAATGACGTTTTCCCAACAAACTGGCAAACACTGGCATGCAACCATAGACCATTCATTTAAGAAAGTCATGCAAATTAATGAGTACAGTCAGTTGAAAATACAGATTTAGCTGAAGCCAATAAGTGCTTATTCTCAAATTTGTAAACTCAATGTTCTCTATCCTGACTGCTTTGTTTCTAAGTGGACCATTATAAAACAACACACATCTTCTGGAAATGCTGCAGAATACAACAAATCAAATGATGATTTAGAAACTCCTGAAGTGTTTCAGACATTCAGAAAAAGGTTCGTGGGCATGATGTCTGAGACTGAGATTAAATATTTTAGGGCTTCTATATTAATATGTACATTGACTTGTATGGCACTGAAAAAGACTGTAAATACACTTGTAATTGTTGATACGCTCAAGGTTTCTTTGAGGGGACGTTTTGGTAGCATAACTGTCAGAAAAATAGTTGTAACTTTAGGTTTTCTGAAACAAAATCTTCAGCACAAGTGTTCTTAAATTCTTAATAACAAGACAAGCAGCAGTTTTTTATTATGAACTTCAAAATAGTTAATAATAAATTACTGCTGGTGAAGGAAGGATGTTTATAGCTTCTATAAAGTATAAATGTATCAAATGAATGATGTGAATTCTTTAATAAATAAATAAATAAATACTTGCTGAGGCATAAGAGCAATAAACACTTTAGTATATGATGGAATAAGAAACTAATCACAGTAATTATTTTACTAGAACCCACCCAACTACAATCCATCATGTTTTATTTCTTACTTAGTATTTCAGTAGTTTGGTCATGTCCCAATTTTCGTTCCATACGGGATAATATGATAAAAGTTTAAGCAAAGAAGTCTTTTCATTTTATTTCTAACCGAATGCTGCTCCTCTGCATATTAAAAATGTATATCCATGTATACATATGTATCTACATATGAGATGGTTTAATTCATTAATTTCCGCACAAATTACATGATTGTGTTTTGTTGACAAAGCATCAAAAGATCAACAAGTCTGTCTCTCGGGAAACAGCTTTAAAAAACAGATAAAAATGGAAAATAAAGACCAGTTAATTTTCTTACCTCCTTCACATTACGTTTTAAGTGCATGTACACACTCTGTCCAGTTTTGCGGTAATGTCTCTCCACGTGTTCTCTTCCGAAGCCCAGGAATGTGTTCATACACACATACAACCCACCTTCTGATTCCTGAAAAAGAGAGAGAAGAAAACACACAAACACCAATGTAACATAGTGTATGTAGAACAGTGTTGTCCAAGAGACTGTTAAGAATACCAAACATGTAACATGATATTATTATAAGGAAAGTAAAAATTGTATTCATTCCTATTAGAAAATATTTTGCTCTTAGTTTGCATACTCAGACTGCACTGAGCTAATGCACTGGGTTACAGGTAAACTTTGTGTCTCTTCTATTATTGAAAACAAAATGGAACAAAATTTTAAGAAATCTGGAAAATCATACGTGTGGGCTGTTTACATCAAAAACAAATCCTGAAGAGATTTAAGAATTTAAAAGCATTGTGGATTGGTTATCACTTGGATTAATAAATCTCGGGTGTTTATATTAGTGGAAACGAACACAAAAAAAAAACTGTCTGGTCTAATTTTGCGAAATGAGCCAGCGTACAGACCCCAGGACTTAAAAAAAGCTCTCATCGGCTCAGCGTGACACATGAGCTTTAACAGCAAGGGGGTAAAAATAGTCTGCAATGAGCTCCAAACAGCTGAGTCACCTTTAAAACGGCTACTGCTAAGGGACACATCTAGAGCATTAAATCAGCATGGCTATTAAGGTGTGAAGAAACTGAATTCACTCCTCAGATTTGTGAATGGACATGGATGTCTGGGATTGTCCCGGAAAAGCCTGGTTTGTCAGGACAGGAAGGAATACTCAGGTCAAAGGCTGTATGTTGCTGGACGTCAAGCTTAAGTTGCTATTGTTTTTCATTTTTCTGACACACAGATAACGTGTCAGCCTCCGGTACCATACACTCACCCTCTATAACCCTTATACACACCAAGCTATTGGTATATGTGGGTTTTTTTTAGACCTAGAACAGATTCCACATCAAAATACTCTGCTTTTGTCCATCTGTGTGTATGTGTGTGTGTGTGTGTCTAGCCCACGGACCTCCTGTCACACCTCTAACAACAAAGACGTAAACAAAACAGTGTGTGTGTGTGTGTGTTATTTCCGCATATTGTTACATTCAATGTGCTCGTGCATATCCTCCCTGATCATCCCTCTGTCAACTTCCACGTGCCAAGGAAACCCTCAGTGTGATCCAACACCTGGAGTGTGATTCTCTCTCTCTCTCTCTCTCTCTCTCTCTCTCTCTTTTCTACTTTAACTCACCGGAGAGTCGAAAGAAAAGGCGCACTCGCTCTTGTACACTCTGTCTCCTGATCTCGGCACCCGTATGGTGGGCATGTACGGCACCAGCAGCTCTCCCAGATCCGTGGCCATCTTCGCATGTTCCTACTGCTAACCAGTGAAGCCACTGAATGCTGCGAGTGACCCAGAGACAAGCGTCCACCAGGAGAAGAGGAGACGATGGGGTTATTTTTAACCCGCGCACAGCCGACATTCCCTCCGTGAACAGCAGGGATGTGACGACGAAAACATTGGAGGTGGGCGGAGGCGCTGGACGGCCGTGTTGTTGAGAAAAGACAGCCGAACCCCGTCCACAGAACCCCTAAACGCTGATTGGTTAGAATTCAAATATATTCAAGGCAATGTAGGTATCTATGTAGGTTTCTATTGGCTGTAATACAGAGATGGTTGGGGTTATGCTAATTTATTTTTGCATAACATATTTGACCGTACGTGGGTCAACTATATTATTAATACTTGTGAGTTTTTTGTGAACATCATCTTAAATTACTTACTAACAGTACTTGATTTACAGGTTCCACATATACAGGGGTTGGACAATGAAACTGAAACACTGGCCAATATAATATAGTGTTGGAGGTTTTACGCCTATATGCACGAGGTCTAGTGGGAAACTTGCACCATTACCAAATATTAGTTTCTATTATTGGTGCCATCAGTGGAAATCTTGTGCTGTTGACAATGTGAAACATGTATTGAGTTCACCTTCACAGTTTTTGACACTTCTGGTGAGTTACAGTGTGGAGAAGCCCCAATAAAGAGCCCCACCTGGACTGTTGCATGCAGGTGAAACACTGGTGGATCAGTGATGGTTTGGGCTGCAATATCAGGCCCATTATTTGTGTTAGATGGGCACGGCACTGTAACCAGATATGAATATCATTGAGCCATTTAGGGTTGTTTTGCTAAACTGGCATCACATAGTGACCTTGCCAATGTTGTGCAAGAGGAATGGCTCAAAATCCATCTGGCCACTGTGCAGGACTTTTATCTGTTGTTCCCAAGACAAAATAATTCTGTATTGGCTGCAAAAGTAGGCCCTATACCAAACTAATCAATCAAGTGATGTGATGTTTATGCCAGCTACATGCCAGCTACATTTTTTGTCTATAAACATAACTAAATATCTGCCAGTGAATTCATTTGCATGTTTAGTCACAGAGGGAAAAGGCCCTTGGAATATCAGATAACTGTGTTAATGAAGTCAGTCTACTGCCACCATCAGGTGAAAATAAGAATTGCAAAGTGATAGCTGGAAAGACACCTGGAAAGACACCTATAAGACGTTCTAAATGTCAAGTCAAGAAGCTTTTATTGTCATTTCAACCATATATAGCTGTTGCAGTATACAGTGAAATGAGACAACGTTTCTCCAGGACCATGGTGCTACATAAAACAAATACAGAGCTAAGGACTTAGTAAGTTAGTTCTAGATACATAAAGTGCATCTGTGCAACCTGGTGCAAACAGTGCAAGACAAGACAAAAGACAAACAAACAGTGCAGGACAAAAGACAAAAAAACATTGCAAACAAAAAATGCAAGACAAAAGACAGTCCACAAAAGACAATACACAAAAACAGCACCGACCAGTGTAAGTACTGAATGTTCAATACACGTTTGCAGAAATAAAAGACAGTGCCTTAAGGATTAAACGATTTTTGGATTACAGGAATATATGCAAAATTAAACAAAGTCTGCGATAGTCAGAGAAACTTGCAGTTTTTTAAAATGTCCACAGATTTGGGCTGAGATACGTCGATTGACATCATCATTACCCTCGTTCAGCCAAAGCCCTCCTCATTTCATGGTCATCAAACATGAGTATGGCTACCATAGAAAGTAATTACATATGTCTTCATTGGTTGGAGTTTAAAAGAAGAACCCTGGGCCAATTCATGTAGTTTTCACCAATAAACAAAAAGCATGAAAAACCCAGGACGGACTAGAGACAGATGTGAGCTAAGATCTGTCCACGAGCTATTTCACAAACTATTAACAAGCTATTACATTTCAATGTGTTCATGATAAGATTTAGAGATTTGAGATTTCTTCAGATTTCAGAGATAACTAGTATGCTCATGGTCTGTTGGAGAAATTATTCTAAAAATTTGTCACAGCAGCAAATAGGGCAAACAATGCCAGTGAGATTGTGATGGACAAAGTTTGACATTGTTTTCTGAGGCATCTCTCACAATGCCTTCAACAATGTCTTCTGAGGCAGCGGTCACGACGGCTTGGACAGTATTATGTGGGACAGCTGTCTCAACAGCTTCCACAGTGTCTTCTGGGGCAGTTGTCTCAACCGCTTCCATGGTGTCCTCTGAGGCAGCAGTGTCCACGGCTTGGAAATTGTTCTGAAGAAGCAGCTGTCTCGAAAATTTGGATAGTGTCCTTCAAGGCAGCTGCCTTGACAGTTTAGACAATGTTCTCTGAAGGAGGTGTCTCAACGGCTGAAGTGCTCGTCTTGTTGCACGGAGGCAGCACTGGTTGGTGCAGTTTCTGTGAGGTGTTAAACTGCTGCCCGAACACCCTCTGAAGGTGAGCCAGTCCAACATACACCCGCTTCCTGCTCCTCATCCTGCCATTCATAGCATTTATGGCCATCATGTAATCCTGGGATGATGTAAAGCTCACAAATCCAAATCCCTTGGCATCCCTATTCTCTATCATCACCTGTAGGAGACAGGAGCGTGTGCAGGTACTCGTTGTCAATGGTGTTTTCAAAGTTCTTGACATACAGGTTATTGTGTGCCTCTGCCTTCTGTGCCTCAGCCTTGCGTTCCTCAGCCTTGAGTGCCTCAGCCTCAGGCTCCTTGTAGGACTTAAAATACTTGATATTGCTGTAACACAACAGATGTTAGAGTCTTTATCTAAAGCCTGGTGTTAAAAGCTATGTCTTCGGCAGTACAATTACCATCTGATGTTGACTGAAATACCCTCATAAGACCAAACATAACCTCTGTATATAAAGAGTATATAAGAGTATATAATGTATATAAAGAGTTCAAGAAATCTTAATCTTAATTATTCTTAATCTTAATTAAAGTACAATGTAAAAAAAAAACCCTGTCTGGTAAAAACATTAATTTACACGTGGCTTACACTTGGCGGCCGTTCATCAGTTTTCCATTGAGTTGCTCAATGGCCAACACCGCTGCCTTCACCGACTCGTACTGGATTTACCCGCATCACTTTGAGTCCACAAACTTCAGGAGAAACACAGTGTCAACACACAGTTTACAATCAAACTGAGCTAATACACACATGCTAATTATGCTGCACACATATTCAACTATTCAGAACAGCTCAAACTCAAACATTTGCATGACACTATCCTCCCATACAGAGAGAAGGTGTCAAACAGGGTCATGTTGATGATGAACTCATACAGGTTCTTGATGAAATTGTTGCCTTTTACAACTTGACCATATCCATATAATAAAACTATAAAATACTACGTAAATTACACATGGCCTTTAGTTGGCTGCAAAAACTGTTAAGAATCTGCAGAAACAGTGTAGAGAACAGTGTTCTTCTGTTTGTTTTACCATCAGCTTCACAACAAAAGTAGCTGAGCGGGTAGCAAGTCCACCTGTCCCTGCAGATGTGGACAGATTGAATGTGTCCTGCAGGGCTGAATCTTTTAAAAAGCATCCTGTCGCTCCAGGGTGCACATCTCCGACAAAGAGCGCATTGCAGAATTAGAGTAGTGGGGTGTGGCCTAGTGGTTAAGGTGTTGGCCTACTGATCAGAAGGTTGTGAGTTCAAATTCCAGGTCCACCATGTTGTCACTGCTGGGCCCCCTGAGAATAGCCCTTAACCCTCAATTGCGCAGTTGTATAAATTGAAGGATAAGGGTGTCTGCTGAATGCTGTAAATGAGTACTAATAAATGCTGCTAAGTTGTCTAGGTTAACCGAGTGCATTAAAGATATAAAAGATTAGATGACCTGTAATTTTCTGCTGTTAAATTATGATTAGACAGAAATATTAATTATCAATCCAAAAACCAGTACACAGAAGCTCACATTCCACTTTAATTTATAGGAATGTACTATAACTACTACAGTGAAAGACCTGGGTGTTATATTAGACAGCAACTTGTCTTTTGAAAATCATATCGCCCATATTACAAAAACAGCCTTCTTCCATCTAAGAAATATTGCCAAACTAATAAACATCCTATCCTTATCTGATGCTGAGAAGCTAGTTCATGCATTCATGACGTCCAGACTGGACTATTGTATTGCATTACTAGGTGGTTGTCCTGCATCTTTAATAAATAGGATACAGAGTTCTTACCAGGACAATAAGATATGATCATATAACCCCAATTTTATCATCTCTACACTGGCTACCTGTTAAGTTTAGAATTGATTACAAACTGCTGCTACTTACATACAAGGCTCTTAATGGTTTAGCTCCCATGTATCTAACTAGTCTTCTAATGCTACAATCCTTCACACTTTCTGAGATCACAAGTATACTAAAGGTGGTAGAGCTTTTCGTATTTAGCTCCCAAACTTTGCAATAGCCAAATAAATGTAGATTAAAAACCTACCTCTTTAATCAGGCTTACACATACTGTACTACTTCCCATAATCTTGTGCTCTAGTACATGTACATTATCATCTAGTGCTTGCTAATATTATGAACAGCAGCTACGCTAAATTCGCACCACTGCTTTTCTATTTCTTCCCATCACGAGGCATCCAGAGATTGTACCAGCTCTGATTGTCTTGCCTGTCATGAAGATTTAAGACCTTTATTGAGATGAGGCAAACCATGTAGGGATAACGAGATATCTAGAGATTTACCAGCTCCTGTTGGAATCTGCTTCATGAAATATTCGGACATACTAAGAGATGTGGTCTTTGAGGTCAACAACCTCCTCATCAATACACAATTGTTGGACTGTATATTTATGATCACACCCTCCAGTGTCACCCAAATGAGGATGAGGTTCACTTTTGAGTCTGGTTCTTCTCAAGGTTTCTTCCTTTATCATCCAAGGGAGTTTTTCCTTGTCACAGTTGCCTCAGTCACCTCGGTCACATACATGATTGATCAGTTACATGACTGATCAGTCATATGACACCCAAGTAGTATAAGCCACATTTGGACATTTAGAATTTGAACAGCCCTGCTGCAGTTTATATCATCTGTAGATTATTACAAAAAAAAGTTTCACAGATTTTGTTAGACGAAAATGTGTGTGTGTGTCTTTAAAGTATTAAGCTACTCTTGTTATGCATCTCCACAAAATCCTTATGGATGTCCAGGGATTCAGATGCATTTGCCTGCTTGTGTCTCCTCTTATCAAAAAAATTAAGCGGAAAGTTTTAAAGTCCAGAGTCGATTTATTAAAGATCTGTATTCCTTAGATTATAAATACAGCAAAGCGAATTCTGGGGCAATATGGTAAAAATTCCTGTACTTTACTGTATTTCAGCATTTCCACCACATTTGTTAAATATTATATTATGTATGTACAGTAGGTGAATGGTTGTGAATATCTGTGGATTAGATTCCACTGGGAAATATAAATCTTTACAACTAGAAACATTAACTATGAAATACAGTATTACTATCTAATATCTACTAGTCTGAGTCTGGTGTCTTTATTGTCACTTTTTTCTTAAGGCTAAAAACTGAGCTTAAGGCTAAAGTTCATTTTTTTGTTTTTTAACTGTCCATATTAACAATGTTTCCTTCCATTATTTAGATAAATCCCACTTTGTACTCTGTTTAATACATGGTGGTGACAGAAACCAGAACATTATTAACCCCCCCTTCTTCTTCTGATTTTTATTATTATTATCATAATTATTAGTAGTAGTAATAGTAGTAGTTTATGTTCCTATTATTCTAAAATAGATAACACCCAATGACCTCTGTAAATCCTAGGACACTTCACATAAACTAAAAAGAATAGTTTTGAACAGTCTTTTGACTTCATGATCATGTTCATCAAACCACTCCATGCTGTGTGTATTCGTGCATTTTCCTCCGGATACATGGCACCACATTCAGGGTAAAATATTTGAATCAATATAATATTGAATATATAATAATCCACAAATTAATTAGTGCTAGACAAGTAGTACTTAATACTATAAAAAATATATAATATACTATAAAAAAAAACCAACAATAAAGTTTAGATACACGAAGTTATCAAAATGTCTTTTAGACACCTTCTCTTTTTGTTATAACAAAAACTAATAAAGATAAAATTATGGGACTTAAAATAATGGGTTAAAAAAATCTTTTAAATGTATATCTCAAAATGCAGGGCAAAATTTGTATTTTAAATAAGTGCTAACAAAGTAAGCGCAACGTGACCTTGTTTACACCTGGTTGCCTGGTTACCTGGATACATGGATTTCACACAATAGATTAATAAGATGCTGAAGATGTTCAAGTCGGTTGTAGCTAGTGGTATCTTTTCTGCTGTTGAATGCTGGACTGAAGGTAGCTGATGCCAACAGACTGAAAAAAGTCATCCGTAAGGCCAGTGATGATGTGGGGTGGAGCTGGATTCTCTGACTGTAGTGTCAGAAAGAAGGATGTTGTATAAGCTACTGGCTGTCTCAGACAACATCTTCCACCCACTGTCCTGGACTGTGAAAAAGGGAATAGTCAGAGAAGCAACCAAGAAGCTATAACATTGGTATGCTATATTTATTGCCATGTATATGTTTAACAATCGAGAACTGAAAAATCTGCAGATGTTGGTCTAATCTGTGAAAATTATAATAATAATAATAATAATAATAATAGTGATGAATAGAGCAAAGTAAGAACTTTACAATTAAGAGTTGTATAACTGCTGAAAACACTCCTTCTGAAACTCTCCCTAAAGAACAGACCTAAAACCAACCTTTCCTTTCTGGGAATAAAACATTTTAGGATATGACTTTATTGTAGTCCCACTTTTACACCTTTTCTGCATCTAAACAGATTTAAGATTATTAAGGCTTTCCTAATTGTATAGTCTGGAAATTATTAATACCTTCAGGATTGGTGATTTTGTTATTGCAGAAATTAATACAAAACCCAGCACCCTCTGCAGATTACCACAGATTCTCTGCAGATTTGGGCCAAAATACACAGTGTGAAAAACATCATGACACACAAAAAAGTAATTACATGTGTGTTTTCACTGGTAATAGTTTAGAAAAATCGTGTGCCAATCCAATTAGGTTTTTTTATTATTTGAAATTATTTCATTTTAATGAATTAATTTTTAAAACATGGAAAGGTTGCTGCAACATCAAGCATCTTGGGATGCAACAATCACAAAAACACTGATTAAATGTAATTTAAGGTTTCAGATAACTTTAAAATGAATACTAGAAAGCTATGATTTGGCTTCTACACTTTATTGGTGTGAGCAGCAAAAGAACACAAATATATCTGCACAAATATCAGTATCCATTATACATTGTATAATGACAATAGTTCAGGTTCAGGTGGTGGCTATCAGATGTCCACCCCAGGCTTTAATTGTCAGGTGTTGCTTTAGGACTCTGGTCAATAAGGTTCTTATCAACTGTGTCGATATAAAACCAGGGTCCATCTCCTTTTGCCCTCATGTGCTTCCGAACCTCAAGCTGCTTTTTTCTGTGGAAAAATAAATCAAGACGTTTTATTGGTTAGACTAATAAAGCAGAAACTTATGAAATACAAATAAGTAAAAACTTTCATTTTAAAATGTGTTACAGTAGAAAACTTTAAAAAATAAATAAATAAAAATCAATTCACAATATTGCCTTGCAATATTGACCTCAACAACTCACAGGTGAAAAGATCTGAGCAGAGGTCAGATTAGACTCAAATTAATAAGATTTAATACCAATATTTGGCACCCATATCTCCCTCTATGCATTGCCTCAAAAACAAAAACCTGACATTTTTGGTACATTTCACTGTACTGTAACACTTTACTTGTTAAATTTAACAGTGCAAATTACAAATTTCATAATCTAATCCAAAGCATTAACTTTAAAATTGGCCATTCATTGTTTAACTAAATGTAAATTTAAGGCAATTTAAATTGAGTATATATTCTAACCCTAACTCTTTAGGAAGGAAAAAAAAAAAACTGAACCTAAAAAATTGCCATTATGTTGAATTAACTTCCCTCAAAGCTGAATGCCTCGAATCCCATTCAAATATGTAGCTATGCAGCAAATTAGTGTTTAAAACCAGTAATAAGAGACGTTAATAGGATCTTGTGTAAAATCCTGAATGTCTACATGCATATATCTTCAGAGAAATGTATTTAAACATCCATTTTATAGATAAAGACCTGTTTCGACATTGTGTCCCATCCCAACCCCACACACCCACCCACACAATCAGTAAACATTAAACTCTAAAGTTAGGGTTGTGAGAGTTGTGATATGAATGTGCTAGGGTGTTTACAGGTGATTAGCAATTATTAAAATACACATTTGATTATAAACAAAAGCGTTTTACTAATCTTTGTAAATGTGGCAGGACTTTTCATTAGGTTTAGCTGACAAAACACATGACAACTTTAACTGACTTAACAATGGAGCCTTCGGTTATCAGTCTTTTAACATAAATAGCATGATCGTTATTGACATAATTAGATCTGTGTCCACAAAAACATATATAACGTGGAAATGCAGGTGAGCTTTGACCATGAACCATTTACCTCAGTTCAGCCTTCTCACTCTCAATTTGGATAAGTGCCATCATTTTCTCATAATCCTTCACTGGACTGTCGTAAATATTCCGG